>NW_025727484.1:0-110714 GCF_021461385.2 Schistocerca piceifrons | reverse complement strand
TTTTCGTCGGATTCGAAAATCCAGACTCACTGGAGACGGACCTTAAGGTTCCGGAAGCAGAAATATCCCCTTGGAGACAAGTCCGCTGGAAGACGATGTATTGAATCGCGACGGAATTTGAGTGCTCCATCGTCATTTTGAGGTCCTGACGTTACGTCGGAATCGAAAATCTAGACTTACAGGTGAACAAACGATCATAATGTGCCCCAGGCAGCAATAGACGCTTGGAGCAAGTCGGCTGGAGGACGATGTTTTGGATCGCGACGCAATTTGAGTCTTCCATCGTAACTAGGAGGCCCTGAACGTTACAATTAACTATCAGTTTTGCGTCGGATTAGAAAATGTAGACTCACAGGAGAACGTCGATAAGGTGCCCGAGGCAGCAATAGACCCTTGGAGACAAGTCAGCTGGAGGACGATGTATTGAATCGCGACGCAATTTGAGCGATCCATCGTCATTAGGAGGCCCTGAACGTTACAATTAACAATCAGTTTCGCGTTGGATTCGAAAATCTAGAATCACAGGAGAAGGACCGTATGGAGCCTGAGGCAGCAATATCCCCTTGGAGGCAGGTCGGCTGGAGGTCGATGTATTGAATCTCGACGCAATTTGAGTGTTCCATCGTCATTAGGAGGCGTTGAACGTTTCAATTAACTGTCAGTTTTGCGTCGGGTTCGCAAATCTAGACTCACTGGAGAACGATCATATAGTGCCCGAGGCAACAATAGACCCTTGGAGCAAGTCGCCTGGAGGACGATGTATCGGATCCCGACGCAATTTGAGTTTCCATCGTCAATAGGAGGATCTGAATGTTACAATGATCTATCAGTTTTTCGTCGAATTCGAAAATCTAGACCCTCATAAGGTGCCCGTGGCAACGATATCCCCTTGGAGACAAGTTAGCTGGATTCCGATTTATTGAATCTTGACGCAATTTGAGTGTTCCATCGTCATTAGGAGGCTCTGAACGTTACAATTAACAATCGGTTTCGCGTCGAATTCGAAAATCTAGACTCACAGGAGAAGGATCGTATGGAGCCTGAAGCAGATCTATCCCCTTGGAGACAAGTCGGCTGAAGGACGATGTATTGAATCTCGACGTAATTTGAGTGCTCCATCGTCATTATGAGGCCATGAACGTTACAATTAACTATCAGTATCTCGTCGGATTCGAAAATCTAGACTTACAGGACACGGACCACATGGAACCCGAGGCAGCATATCCCCTTCTAGACAACTGGGCTGGAGGTCCATGTATTGACTCTCGACGCAAATTGAGTGTTCCATCGTCATTAGGAGGCGCTGACCGTAACAATTTACTATCATTTTTGCGTCGGATTCGAAAATCTAGACACACAGGAGACGAACCATAAGTTGCCCGAGGTAGCAATACCCCTTGGAGACAAATCGGCTGAATGGCGAAGTATTGAATCTCGACGCAATTTGAGTGTTCCATCGTCATTAGGAGGACCTGAACACTACAATTAACCATCATTTTTGCGTCGGATTCGAAAATGTAGACTCACAGGAGATGGACCATAAGGTGCCCGAGGCAGGAATAGACCCTTGGAGACAAGTCGGCTGGAGGACGATGTATTGACACTCGACGCAATTTGAGTGTTCCATCGTCATTAGGAGGCGCTGAAAATTACAATTAACTATCATTTTTGCGTCGGATTCGAAAATCTACTCACAGGAGAAGGATCATATGGTGCCCGAAACAGTAATATCCCCTTGGATACAAGTCGGCTGGAAGACGATGTATTGAATCTCGATTCAATTTGAGTGTTCCATCGTCAATAGGAGGCCCTGAACGCTACATCTAACATTCAGTTTTGCGTCGGATTAGAAAATCTAGACTCACAGGAGAACGACCATAAGGTGCCCGAGGCAGCAATAGAGACTTGGAGACAATTCGGCTGGTGGACGAAATATTGGATCGCGACGCAATTTGAGTGTTTCAGAGTCATTACGAGGCACTGAACGTTACAATTAACTATAAGTTTAGCGTCGGATTCGAAAATCTAGACTCATAGGATAAGGACCATATGGTGCCCGAGGCAACAATATCCTCTTGGAGACAAGTCGGCTGAAGGACGATGTATTGAATCTCGACGCAATTTGAGTGATCCATCGTCATTATGAGCCCCTGAACGTTACAATTAACAATCAGTTTTGCGTCGGATTGGAAAATCTAGACTTACAGGAGAACGATCATAAGGTGCCCCAGGCAGCAATAGACGCTTGGAGCAAGTCGGCTGGAGGACGATGTTTTGGATCGCGACGCAATTTGAGTGCTCCATCGTCATTTTGAGGCCCTGACGTTACAATTAACTATCATTATCGCGTCGGAATCGAAAATCTAGACTTACAGGTGAACGATCATAATGTGCCCCAGGCAGCAATAGACGCTTGGAGCAAGTCGGCTGGAGGACGATGTTTTGGATCGCGACGCAATTTGAGTCTTCCATCGTAACTAGGAGGCCCTGAACGTTACAATTAACTATCAGTTTTGCGTCGGATTAGAAAATGTAGACTCACAGGAGAACGTCGATAAGGTGCCCGAGGCAGCAATAGACCCTTGGAGACAAGTCAGCTGGAGGACGATGTATTGAATCGCGACGCAATTTGAGAGATCCATCGTCATTAGGAGGCCCTGAACGTTACAATTAACAATCAGTTTCGAGTCGGATTCGAAAATCTAGAATCACAGGAGAAGGACCGTATGGAGCAATATCCCCTTGGAGGCAGGTCGGCTGGAGGTCGATGTATTGAATCTCGACGCAATTTGAGTGTTCCATCGTCATTAGGAGGCGCTGAACGTTTCAATTAACTGTCAGTTTTGCGTCGGGTTCGCAAATCTAGACTCACTGGAGAACGATCATATAGTGCCCGAGGCAACAATAGACCCTTGGAGACAAGTCGGCTGGAGGACGATGTATCGGATCCCGACGCAATTTGAGTTTCCATCGTCAATAGGAGGATCTGAATGTTACAATGATCTATCAGTTTTTCGTCGAATTCGAAAATCTAGACCCTCATAAGGTGCCCGTGGCAACGATATCCCCTTGGAGACAAGTTAGCTGGATTCCGATGTATTGAATCTTGACGCAATTTGAGTGTTCCATCGTCATTAGGAGGCGCTGAAAGTTACAATTAACTATCATTTTGGCGTAGGATTCGAAAATCTACTCACAGGAGAAGGATCATATGGTGCCCGATACAGCAATATCGCCTTGGATACAAGTCGGCTGGAAGACGATGTTTTGAATCTCGATTCAATTTGAGTGTTCCATCGTCATTAGGAGGCGCTGAACGTTACAATTAACTATCATTTTCGCGTCGGATTCCAAAATCTACTTACAGGGGAAGTTCATATTGTGCTCGCGATAGCAATATCCCCTTGGATACAAACCGGCAGGAGGACGATGTATTGAATCTCGACGCAATTTGAGTGTTCCATCGTCATTAGGGGGCCCTGATCGTTACAATTAACTATCGTTTTTGAGTCGGATTCGAAAATCTGGACTCAAAGGAGGACGACCATAAGGTGCCCGAGGCAGCAATAGACCTTTGGAGACGAGTCGGCTGAAGGACGATGTATTGACTCTCGACGCAATTTGAGTGTTCCATCGTCAATAGGAGGCACTGAACCTTACAATTAACTATCGTTGTAGCGTTGGATTCGAAAATCTCTTCACAGGAGAAGTTCATAGTGTGCCAGAGACAGCAATATCCCCTTGAATACAAGTCGGCTGTAGGTCGATGTATTGAATCTCGACGCAATTTGAGTTTTCCATCGTCTTTTGGAGGCCCTGAACGTTACAATTAACTATCAGTTTCGCGTCGGATTCGAAAATCTAGACTCACACGAGACGGGCCACAAGGAGACTCTCGACACAATCTTAGTGTTCCATCGTCATTAGGAGGCTCCGAACGTTACAATTAACAATCGGTTTCGCGTCGGATTCGAAAATCTAGACTCACAGGAGAAGGATCGTATGGAGCCTGATGCAGATCTATCCCCTTGGAGACAAGTCGGCTGAAGGACGATGTATTGAATCTCGACGTAATTTGAGTGCTCCATCGTCATTATGAGGCCATGAACGTTACAATTAACTATCAGTATCTCGTCGGATTCGAAGATCTAGACTTACAGGACACGGACCACATGGAACCCGAGGCAGCATATCCCCTTCTAGACAAGTGGGCTGGAGGTCCATGTATTGACTCTCGACGCAAATTGAGTGTTCCATCGTCATTAGGAGGCGCTGACCGTAACAATTTACTATCATTTTTGCGTCGGATTCGAAAATCTAGCCACACAGGAGACGAACCATAAGTTGCCCGAGGTAGCAATACCCCTTGGAGACAAATCGGCTGAATGGCGAAGTATTGAATCTCGACGCAATTTGAGTGTTCCATCGTTAGTAGGAGGCTCTGAACGTTACAATTAACTATCATTTTTGCGTCGGATTCGAAAATCTAGACTCACAGGAGAACGACCATAAGGTGCCCGAGGCAGCAACAGCCCCTTGGAGACAAGTTAGCTGGATTCCGATGTATTGAATCTCGACGCAATTTGAGTGTTCCATCGTCATTAGGAGGACCTGAACATTACAATTAACCATCATTTTAGCGTCGGATTCGAAAATCTACCCACAGGAGAAGGATCATATGGTGCCCGAAACTGTAATATCCCCTTGGATACAAGTCGGCTGGAAGACGATGTATTGAATCTCGATTCAATTTTAGTGTTCCATGGTCAATAGGAGGCCCTGAACGTTACATTTAACATTCAGTTTTGCGTCGGATTAGAAAATCTAGACTCACAGGAGAACGACCATAAGGTGCCCGAGGCAGCAATAGACGCTTGGAGACAATTCGGCTGGTGGACGAAATATTGGATCGCGACGCAATTTGAGTGTTTCAGAGTCATTACGAGGCCCTGAACGTTACAATTAACTATAAGTTTCGCGTCGGATTCGAAAATCTAGACTCATAGGATAAGGACCATATGGTGCCCGAGGCAGCAATATCCTCTTGGAGACAAGTCGGCTGAAGGACGATGTATTGAATCTCGACGCAATTTGAGTGCTCCATCGTCATTATGAGCCCCTGAACGTAACAATTAACAATCAGTTTTGCGTCGGATTAGAAAATCTAGACTTACAGGAGAACGATCATAAGGTGCCCCAGGCAGCAATAGACGCTTGGAGACAAGTCGGCTGGAGGTCGATGTTTTGGATCGCGACGCAATTTGATTGTTCCATCGTAACTAGGAGGCCCTGAATGTTACAATTGACTATAAGTTTTTCGTCGGATTGGAAATTCTAGACTCACTGGAGACGGACCATAAGGTTCCGGAAGCAGCAGTATCCCCTTGGAGACCAGTCCGCTGGAGGACGATGTATTGGATCGCGACGCAATTTGAGTGTTCCATCGTCATTATTAGGCCCTGAACATTACAATTAACAATCATTTTTGCGTCGGATTCGAAAATGTAGACTCACAGGAGATCGACCATAAGGTGCCCGAGGCAGCAATAGTCCCTTGGAGAGAAGTCGGCTGGAGGACGATGTGTTGAATAGCGACACAATTTGAGTGTTCCATCGTCATTTTGAGGCCCTGTACGTTACAATTAACAATCAGTTTTGCGTCGGATTAGAAAATCTAGACTCACAGGAGAACGACCATAAGGTGCCCGAGGCAGCAATAGACCCTTGGAGACAAGTCGCCTGAAGGACGATGTATTGAATCTCGACGATATTTGAGTGTTCCATCGTCTTTAGGAGGCCCTGAACGTTACAATTAACTATAAGTTTTTCGTCGGATTCGAAAATCTAGACTCAATGGAGACGGACCATAAGTTTCCGGAATCAGCAATATCCCCTTGGAGACCAGGCCGCTGGAGGACGATGTATTGAATTGCGACGCATTTTGAGTGCTCCATCGTCATTAGGAGACCCTGAACGTTACAATTAACTATCAGTTATGCGTCGGATTCGAAAATCTAGACTCGCAGGAGAACGACCATAAGGTGCCCGAGGCAGCAACAGACCCTTGGAGACAAGTTGGCTGGAGGCCGATGTATTGAATATTGACGCAATTTGAGTGTTCCATCGTCTTTTGGAGGCCCTGAACATTACAATTAACTATCAGTTTCGCGTCGGATTCGAAAATCTAGACTCACAGGAGACGGACCACATGGAACCCGAGGTGGCAATATCCCCTTGTAGACAAGTCGGCTGGAGGTCGATGTATTGACTCTCGACACAATCTTAGTGTTCCATCGTCATTTGGAGGCATTGAACGTTACAATTAACAGTCAGTTTCGCGTCGGATTTGAAAATCTAGACTCACAGGTGAGCGACCATAAGGAGCCCGAGGCAGCAATATCCCAATGAAAACAAGTCAGCTGGAAGACGATACATTGAATCTCGACGCAATTAGAGTGTTCCATCATAATTAGGAGGCCCTGTACGTTACAATTAACTATGAGTTTTGCATGGGATTCGAAAATCTAGACTCACAGGTGAACGATCATAAGGTGCCCGAGGCGGCAATATCCCCTTGTAGACAAGTCAGCTGGAGGTCGATGTATTGACTCTCGACACAATCTTAGTGTTCCATCGTAACTAGGAGGCCCTGAATGTTACAATTAACTATAAGTTTTTCGTCGGATTCGAAAATCCAGACTCACTGGAGACGGACCATAAGGTTCCGGAAGCAGCAATATCCCTTTGGAGACCTGTCCGCTGGAATACGGTGTATTGAATCGCGACGGAATTTGAGTGCTCCATCGTCATTATGAGGCTCTGAACGTTACAATTAACTATCAGTTTCGCTTCGGATTCGAAATTCTTAACTTATAGGAGAAGGACCGTATGGTCCCCGAGGAAGCAACATCCCCTTGGAGACAAATCAGCTGAAGGACGATGTATTGAATCTTGACGCAATTTGAGTGCTCCATCGTCATTATTAGGCCCTGAACGTTACAATTAACTGTCAGTTTTGCGTCGGGTTCGAAAATCTAGACTCACTGGAGAACGGTCATATAGGGCCCGAGGCAACAATAGACCCTTGGAGACAAGTCGCCTGGAGGACGATGTATCGGATCCCGACGCAATTTGAGTTTCCATCGTCATTAGGAGGCCCTGAATGTTACAATTATCTATCAGTTTTTCGTCGGATTCGAAAATCTAGACTCACATAAGGTGACCGTGGCAACGATATCCCCTTGGAGACCAGTCCGCTGGAGGACGATGTATTGAATCGCGACGCAATTTGAGTGCTGCATCGTCATTAGCAGGCCATGAACGTTACAATTAACTATAAGTATATCGTCGGATTCGAAAATCTAGACTCACAGGACACGGAACACATGGAACCCGAGGCAGCATATCCCCTTCTAGACAAGTGGGCTGGAGGTCCATGTATTGCCTCAAGACGCAAATTGAGTGTTCCATCGTCATTAGGAGTCGCTGAACATAACAATTAACTATCATTTTTGCGTCGGATTCGAAAATCTAGACTCACAGGAGAACGACCATAAGGTGCCCGAGGCAGCAACAGCCCCTTGGAGACAAGTTAGCTGGATTCCGATGTATAGAATCTTGACGCAATTTGAGTGTCCCATCGTCATTAGGAGGACCTGAATGTTATAATTAACAATCAGTTTTGCGTCGGATTAGAAAATCTAGACTCACAGGAGAACGACCATAAGGTGCCCGAGGCAACAACAGGCCCTTGGAGACAAGTTAGCTGGATTCCGATGTATAGAATCTTGACGCAATTTGAGTGTCCCATCGTCATTAGGAGGAACTGAACGTTATAATTAACAATCAGTTTTGCGTCCGATTACAAAATCTAGTCTCACAGGAGAACGACCATAAGGTGCCCGAGGCAGGAATAGACATTGGAGACAAGTCGGCTGGAGGACGATGTATTGTCACTCGATGCTATTTGAGTGTTCCATCGTCATTAGGAGGCACTGAACGTTACAATTAACTATCATTTTAGTGTCGGATTCGAAAATCTACTCATAGGAGAAGTTCATACGGTGCCCGAGACAGCAATATCCCTTGAGTACAAGTCGGCTGTAGGTCGATGTTTTGAATCTCGACGCAATTCGAGTGTTCCATCGTCATTAGGAGGCCCTGAACGTTACAGTTAACAATCAGTTTTACGTCGCATTAGAAAATCTAGACTCACTGGAGATCGACCATAAGGTGACCGAGGCAGCAATACACCCTTGGAGACAAGTCGGCTGAAGGACGATGTATTGAATACCCCCTTGTAGACAAGTCGGCTGGAGGTCGATGTATTGACTCTCGACACAATCTTAGTGTTCCATTGCCATTAGGAGGCCCTGAACGTTACAATTAACAATCAGTTTCGCGTCGGATTTGAAAATCTAGACTCACAGGAGAGCGAACATAAGGAGCCCGAGGCAATAGACCCTTGGAGACAAGTCGTCTGAAGGACGATGTATTGAATCTCGACAAAATTTGAGTGTTCCATCGTCATTAGGAGGCTAGGAACGAACCAATTAACTACAGGTTTAGCGTCGGATTGGAAAATCTAGACTCACAGGAGAATGAAAATCAGGTGACCGAGGCAGCAATACACCCTTGGAGACAAGTCGTCTGAAGGACGATGTATTGAATCTCGACAAATTTTGACTGTTCCATCGTCATTAGGAAGCCCTGAATGTTACAATTAACGGTCAGTTTCGCGTCGGATTGGAAAATCTAAACTCACAGGAGTCGGACCATATGGTGCCCGAGGCAGCAATATCCCCTTGGAGACAAGTCGGCTGGAGGACGATGTATTGAATCTCGACGCATTTTGAGTGTTCCAACGTCATTAGGAGGCGCTGAACAAGACAATTAGCTATCAGTTATGAGTCGGATTCGAAAATCTAGACTCACAGGAGAACGACCATAAAGTGACCGAGGCCGCAATAGACCCGTGGAGACAAGTCGGCTGGAACCCGATGTATTGAATCTCGACGCAATTTGAGTGTTCCATCGTCATTAGGAGGCCCTTAACATTACAATTAAATATCAGTTATGCGTCGGATTCGAAAATCTAGACTCACATGAGAGCGACCATAAGGTGCCCGAGGCAGCAATAGACCCTTGGAGACAAGTCGGCTGGAGGTCGATGTATTGCATCTCGACGTAATTTGAGTGTTCCATCGTCATTAGGAGGGCCTGAATCTTTCAATTAACTATCGGTTTTGCGTCGGATTCGAAAATCTAGACTCACAGTAGAACCACCATAAGGTGCCCGAGGCAGCAATAGACTCTTGGAGACAAGTCGGCTGAAGGACGATGTATTGAGTCTGGAAGCAGTTTGAGTGTTCCATTGTCACTAGAAGGCGCTGAACATTACAATTAACTATTAGTTATGCTTCGGATTCGAATATCTAACTCAGAGAACGACCATAAGGAGCCCGAGTCAGCAATAGACCCTTGGAGACAAATAGGCTGGAGGACGATGTATTGAAACTCGACCAAATTTGCGTGTTCCATCGTCACTAGGATGCCTTAAAAGTTAAAACTAACTATAAGTGTTGAGTCTGATTCGAAAATTTAGACTCACAGCAGAACGAACATTAGGTGCCCGAGGCAGCAACAGACCCTTGGTGACAAGTCGGCTGGAGTACGATGTATTGAATCTCGACGCAATTTGAGTGTTCCATCGTCATTTGGAGGCGCCGAACGTTACAATTAACTATCAGTTTTGCGTCGGATACGAAAATCTAGACTCACAGGTGACGGACCATGTGGTGCCCGAGACATTAATATCCCCTTGGAGAAAAGTCGGTTGGAGGCCGATGTATTGGATCTCGACGTAATTTGAGTGTTCCATCGTAATTAGGGGGCCCTGAACGTTACAATTAACTATCAGTTTTGCGTCGCATTCTAAAATCTAGACTCACAGGAGAACGACCACAAGGTGCCCGAGGCAGCAATGGAGACAAGTCGGCTGAATGACGATGTATTGAATCTTGACGCAATTTGAGTGTTCCATCGTCATTAGGAGGCCATGAACGTTACAATTAACTATCAGTTATGCGTCGGATTCGAAAATCTAAACTTACAGGAGAACGACCACAAGGTGCCCGAGGCAGCAATGGAGACAAGTCGGCTGAATGACGATGTATTGAATCTTGACGCAATTTGAGTGTTCCATCGACATTAGGAGGCCCTTAATGTCACATTTAACTATCAGTTTTGCGTCGGATTTGAAAATCTAGACGCACAGGAGCACGACCATTAAGTGCCAGATTCAGAAATAGATCCTTGGAGAGAAGTCGGCTGGAGGACGATGTATTGAATCTCGACGCAATTTGAGTGTTTCATCGTCATAAGGAGGCCCAGAACGTTACAATTAACAATGGGTTTTGCGTCGGATTCTAAAATCTAGACTCACACATGAACGACCATAAGGTGCCCGAGGCAGCAATGGAGACAAGTCGGCTGATTGTATTGAATCTCGACGCAAATTGAGTGTTCCATCGTCATTAGGAGGCCATGAACGTTACAATTAACTATCATCTTCGCGTCGGATAAGAAAATCTAGACTCACAGGAGAACCACCATAAGGTGCCCGAGGCAGCAATAGACTCTTGGAGACAAGTCGGCTGAAGGACGGTGTAATGAATCTCGACGCAATTTGAGTGTTCCAACGACATTAGAAGCCACTGAACGTTACAATTAACTATCAGTTTTTCGTCGGATTCGAAAATCTAGACTCACAGGAGACCGACTTCCCGAGGCAGCAATATCCCCTTGGAGACAAGTCGGCTGGATGACGATGTATTGAATCTCGACGTAATTTGAGTGTTTCATCGTCATAAGGAGGCCCTGAACGTTACAATTAACAATGGGTTTTGCGTCGGATTCTAAAATCTAGACTCACACATGAACGACCATAAGGTGCCCGAGGCAGCAATGGAGACAAGTCGGCTGAATGTATTGAATCTCGACGCAATTTGAGTGTTCCATCGTCATTAGGAGGCCATGAACGTTACAATTAACTATCATCTTCGCGTCGGATAAGAAAATCTAGACTCACAGGAGAACCACCATAAGGTGCCCGAGGAAGCAATAGACTCTTGGAGACAAGTCGGCTGAAGGACGGTGTAATGAATCTCGACGCAATTTGAGTGTTCCAACGTCATTAGAAGCCACTGAACGTTACAATTAACTATCAGTTTTTCGTCGGATTCGAAAATCTAGACTCACAGGAGACCGACTTCCCGAGGCAGCAATATCCCCTTGGAGACAAGTCGGCTGGATGACGATGTATTGAATCTCGACGTAATTTGAGTGTTCCATCGTCATAAGGAGGCCCTGAACGTTACAATTAACAATCGGTTTTGCGTCGGATTCTAAAATCTAGACTCACACATGAACGACCATAAGGTGCCCGAGGCAGCAATGGAGTGAAGTCGGCTGAATGTATTGAATCTCGACGCAATTTGAGTGTTCCATCGTCATTAGGAGACCCTGAACGTTACAATTAACTATCAGTTTTGCATCGGATTCGAAAATCTAGACTCACAGGAGAACGACCATAAGGTGCCCCTTGGAGACAAGTCGGCTGAATGACGATGTATTGATTCTCGACGCAATTTGAGTGTTCCATCGTCATTAGGAGGCCATGAACGTTACATTTAACCATCAGTTATGCGTCGGATTTGAAACTCTAGACGCACAGGAGAACGACCATAAGGTGCCCGAGGCAGCAATATCCCCTTGTAGACAAGTCGGCTGGAGGACGATCTATTGAATCTCGACGCTATTTGAGTCTTCCATCGAAATTAGGAGGCCCTTAATGTCACAATTAACTATCAGTTTTGCGTCGGATTTGAAAATCTAGACGCACAGGAGCACGACCATTAAGTGCCAGATGCAGAAATAGATCCTTGGAGAGAAGTCGGCTCGAGGACGATGTATTGAATCGCGACGCAATTTGAGTGTTCCATCGTCATTAGGAGGCGCTGAACGTTACAATTAACGATCAGCTATGCGTCGGATTCGAAAATCTAGACTCAGAGGAGAACGACCAATAGGTGCCAGAGGCAGCAATAGACCCTTGGTGACAGGTCGGCTGGAGTACGATGTATTGCATCTCGACGCAATTTGAGTGTTCCATCGTCATTAGGAGGCGCTGAACGTTACAATTAACTATCAGTTTTGCGTAGGACACGGAAATCTAGACTCACAGGAGACGGACCATATGGTGCCCGAGGCCGCAATATCCCCTTGGAGACAAGTCGGCTGGAGAACGATGGATTGAATCTCGACGTCTTTTGAGTGTTCCATCGTCATTACTAAGCCCTGAACGTTACAATTAACTATCAGTTTTGCGTCGCATTCTAAAATCTAGACTCACAGGAGAACGACCACAAGGTGCCCGAGGCAGCAATGGAGACAAGTCGGCTGAATGACGATGTATTGAATCTTGACGCAATTTGAGTGTTCCATCGTCATTAGGAGGCCATGAACGTTACAATTAACTATCAGTTATGCGTCGGATTCGAAAATCTAAACTTACAGGAGAACGACCACAAGGTGCCCGAGGCAGCAATGAAGGCAAGTCGGCTGAATGACGATGTATTGAATCTTGACGCAATTTGAGTATTCCATCGACATTAGGAGGTCCTTAATGTCACATTTAACTATCAGTTTTGCGTCGGATTTGAAAATCTAGACGCACAGGAGCACGACCATTAAGTGCCAGATTCAGAAATAGATCCTTGGAGCGAAGTCGGCTGGAGGACATGTATTGAATCTCGACGCAATTTGAGTGATCCATCGTCATTAAGAGACCCTGAACGTTACAATTAACTATCAGTTTTTCGTCGGATTCGAAAATCTAGACTCACAGGAGACCGACTTCCCGAGGCAGCAATATCCCCTTGGAGACAAGTCGGCTGGATGACGATGTATTGAATCTCGACGTAATTTGAGTGTTCCATCGTCATAAGGAGGCCCTGAACGTTACAATTAACAATCGGTTTTGCGTCGGATTCTAAAATCTAGACTCACACATGAACGACCATAAGGTGCCCGAGGCAGCAATGGAGACAAGTCGGCTGAATGTATTGAATCTCGACGCAATTTGAGTGTTCCATCGTCATTAGGAGGCCATGAACGTTACAATTAACTATCATCTTCGCGTCGGATAAGAAAATCTAGACTCACAGGAGAAACTCCATAAGGTGCCCGAGGCAGCAATAGACTCTTGGAGACAAGTCGGCTGAAGGACGGTGTAATGAATCTCGACGCAATTTGAGTGTTCCAACGTCATTAGAAGGCACTGAACGTTACAAATAACTATCAGTTATGCGTCGGATTCGAAAATCTAGACTCACAGGAGATTCATCATAAGGTGCCTGAGGCAGCAATATCCCCTTGTAGACAAGTCGGCTGGAGGACGATCTATTGAATCTCGACGCTATTTGTGTGTTCCATCGAAATTAGGAGGCCGTTAATGTCACAATTAACTATCAGTTTTGCGTCGGATTTGAAAATCTAGACGCACAGGAGCACGACCATTAAGTGCCAGATGCAGAAATAGATCCTTGGAGAGAAGTCGGCTCGAGGACGATGTATTGAATCGCGACGCAATTTGAGTGTTCCATCGTCAATAGGAGCCGCTGAACGTTACAATTAACTATCAGTTTTGCATCGGATTCGAAAATCTAGACTCACAGGAGAACGACCATAAGGTGCCCGAGGCAGGAATAGACCCTTGGAGACAAGTCGGCTGAATGACGATGTATTGAATCTCGACGCAATTTGTTTTTTCCAATGTCATTAGGAGGCGCTGAACGTTACAAATAACTAGCAGGTCGCGTCGGATACGAAAATCTAGACTCACCGGAGACAGCCATATGGTGCCCAAGGCAGCAATATCCCCTTGGAGACAAGTCGGCTGCAGGACGATCTATTGAATCTCGACGCAATTTGAGTTTTCCATCGTCATTAGGAGGCCCTTAATGTCACAATTAACTATCAGTCTTGCGTCGGATTTGAAAATCTAGACGCAGAGGAGCACGACCATAAAGTGAAAGATGCAGAAATAGATTCTTTGAGAGAAGTCGGCTGGAGGACGATGTATTGAATCGTGACGCAATTTGAGTGTTCCAGCGTCATTAGGAGACCCTGAACGTTATAATTAGCTATCAGTTTTGCGTCGGATTCGAAAATCTAGACTCACAGGAGACGGACCGCCCGAGGCAGCAATATCCCCTTGGAGACAAGTCGGCTGGAGGACGATGTATTGAATCTCGACGTAATTTGAGTGTTCCATCGTCATTATGAGGCCCTGGACGTTACAATTAACTAACGGTTTTGCATCGGTTTCTTTAATCTAGCCTCACAAGAGAACGACCATAAGGTGCCCGAGGCAGCAATGGAGACAAGTCTGCTGAATGACTATGTATTGAATCTCGACGCAATTTGAGTGTTCCATCGTCATTAGGAGGCCCTGAACCTTACAATAAACTATCAGTTTTGCGTCGGATTCGAAAATCTAGACTCACAGGAAAACGACCATAAGGTGCCCCAGGCAGCAATAGACCCTTGGAGACAAGTCGGCTGAATGACGATGTATTGATTCTCGACGCAATTTGAGTGTTCCATCGTCATTAGGAGGCCATGAACGTTACATTTAACCATCAGTTATGCGTCGGATTTGAAACTCTAGACGCACAGGAGAACGACCATAAGGTGCCTGAGGCAGCAATATCCCCTTGTAGACAAGTCGGCTGGAGGACGACCTATTGAATCTCGACGCTATTTGAGTGTTCCATCGAAATTAGGAGGCCCTTAATGTCACAATTAACTATCAGTTTAGCGTCGGATTTAAAATCTAGACGCCCAGGAGCACGACCATTAAGTGCCAGATGCAGAAATAGATCCTTGGAGAGAAGTCGGCTCGAGGACGATGTATTGAATCGCGACGAAATTTGAGTGTTCCATAGTCAATAGGAGCCGCTGAACGTTACAATTAACTATCAGTTTTGCATCGCATTCGAAAATCTAGACTCACAGGAGAACGACCATAAGGTGCCCGAGGCAGGAATAGACCCTTGGAGACAAGTCGGCTGAATGACGATGTATTGAATCTCGACGCAATTTGATTTTTCCAATGTCATTAGGAGGCGCTGAACGTTATAATTAACGATCAGCTATGCGTCAGATTCGAAAATCTAGACTCAGAGGAGAACGACCATTAGGTGCCAGAGGCAGCAATAGACCCTTGGTGACAGGTCGGCTGGAGTACGATGTATTGCATCTCGACGCAATTTGAGTGTTCCATCGTCATTAGGAGGCGCTGAACGTGACAATTAACTATCAGTTTTGCGTAGGACATGAAAATCTAGACTCACAGGAGACGGACCATATGGTGCCCGAGGCCGCAATATCCCCTTGGAGACAAGTCGACTGGAGAACGATGGATTGAATCTCGACGTCTTTTGAGTGTTCCATCGTCATTAGTAGGCCCTGAACGTTACAATTAACTATCAGTTTTGCGTCGCATTCTAAAATCTAGACTCGCAGGAGAACGACCACGAGGTGCCCGAGGCAGCAATGAACGTTACAATTAACTATCAGTTTTGCATCGCATTCGAAAATCTAGACTCACAGGAGAACGACCATAAGGTGCCCGAGGCAGGAATGACGATGTATTGAATCTTGACGCAATTTGAGTGTTCCATCGACATTAGGAGGCACTTAATGTCACATTTAACTATCAGTTTTGCGTCGGATTTGAAAATCTAGACGCACAGGAGCACGACCATTAAGTGCCAGATTCAGAAATAGATCCTTGGAGAGAAGTCGGCTGGAGGACGATGTATTGAATCTCGACGCAATTTGAGTAACCCATCGTCATTAAGAGACCCTGAACGTTACAATTAACTATCAGTTTTTCGTCGGATTCGAAAATCTAGACTCACAGGAGAACCACCATAAGGTGCCCGAGGCAGCAATAGACTCTTGGAGACAAGTCGGCTGAAGGACGGTGTAATGAATCTCGACACAATTTGAGTGTTCCAACGTCATTAGAAGGCACTGAACGTTACAAATAACTATCAGTTATGCGTCGGATTCGAAAATCTAGACTCACAGGAGATTCATCATAAGGTGCCCGAGGCAGCAATAGACCCTTGGAGACAAGTCGGCTGGAGGTTGATATATTGCATCTCGACGCAATTTGAGTGTTCCATGGTCAATAGGAGTCCCTGAACGTTACAATTAACTATCAGTTTTGCGTCTGATTCGAAAATCTAGACTCACAGGAGACGGACCATATGGTGCCCAACGCAACAATATATCCTTGGGGACAAGTCGGCTGGAGGACGATGTATTGAATCTCGACGCAATTTGAGTGTTCCATTTTTATTAGGATGCCATTAACATTACAATTAACTATCAGTTTTGCGTCGGATTTGAAAATCTAGATGCACAGGAGCCCGACCATAAGGTGCCAGAGGGAGCAATAGACCCTTGGAGACATGTCGGCTGAGTGACGATGTATTGAATCTCGACGCAATTTGAGTGTTCCGTCATCATTAGGAAGCCCTTAACGTTACAATTAACTATTAGTTTTGCGTCTGATTCGAAAATTTAGACTCTCAGGAGAACGACCATAAGGTGCCCGAGGTAGCGATAGACCCTTGGAGACAAGTCGGCTGGAGGACGATGCATTGCATCTCGACGCAACTTGAGTGTTCCATCGTCATTAGGAGGCCATGAACGTTACAATTAACTATCAGTTATGCGTCTGATTCGAAAATCTACACTCACAGGAGAACGACCATAAGCTGAACGAGGCAGCAATAGACCCTTGGAGACTAGTCGTCTGGAGGTCGATGTATTGCATCTCGACACAATTTGAGTGTTCCATCGTCATTATTAGAAGATGAACGTTACAATTAACTATCAGCTTTGCGTCGGATTTGAAAATCTAGACGCACAGGGGCACGACCATAAAGTGAAAGATGCAGAAATAGATTCTTTGAGAGAAGTCGGCTGGAGGACGATGTATTGAATCGTGACGCAATTTCAGTGTTCCATCGTCATTAGGAGACCCTGAACGTTATAATTAACTATCAGCTTAGCGTCGGATTCGAAAATCTAGACTCACAGGAGACGGACCGCCCGAGGCAGCAATATCCCCTTGGAGACAAGTCGGCTGGAGGACGATGTATTGAATCTCGACGCAATTTGATTTTTCCAATGTCATTAGGAGGCGCTGAACGTTATAATTAACGATCAGCTATGCGTCGGATTCGAAAATCTAGACTCAGAGGAGAACGACCATTAGGTGCCAGAGGCAGCAATAGACCCTTGGTGACAGGTCGGCTGGAGTACGATGTATTGCATCTCGACGCAATTTGAGTGTTCCATCGTCATTAGGAGGCGCTGAACGTGACAATTAACTATCAGTTTTGCGTAGGACATGAAAATCTAGACTCACAGGAGACGGACCATATGGTGCCCGAGGCCGCAATATCCCCTTGGAGACAAGTCGGCTGGAGAACGATGGATTGAATCTCGACGTCTTTTGTGTGTTCCATCGTCATTAGTAGGCCCTGAACGTTACAATTAACTATCAGATTTGCGTCGCATTCTAAAATCTAGACTCGCAGGAGAACGACCACAAGGTGCCCGAGGCAGCAACGGAGACAAGTCGGCTGAATGACGATGTATTGAATCTTGACGCAATTTGAGTGTTCCATCGTCATTAGGAGGCCATGAACGTTACAATTAACTATCAGTTATGCGTCGGATTCGAAAATCTAAAATTACAGGAGAACGACCACAAGGTGCCCGAGGCAGCAATGGAGACAAGTCGGCTGAATGACGATGTATTGAATCTTGACGCAATTTGAGTGTTCCATCGACATTAGGAGGCCCTTAATGTCACATTTAACTATCAGTTTTGCGTCGGATTTGAAAATCTAGACGCACAGGAGCACGACCATTAAGTGCCAGATTCAGAAATAGATCCTTGGAGAGAAGTCGGCTGGAGGACGATGTATTGAATCTCGACGCAATTTGAGTGATCCATCGTCATTAAGAGACCCTGAACGTTACAATTAACTATCAGTTTTTCGTCGGATTCGAAAATCTAGACTCACAGGAGAACCACCATAAGGTGCCCGAGGCAGCAATAGACTCTTGGAGACAAGTCGGCTGAAGGACGGTGTGATGAATCTCGACACAATTTGAGTGTTCCAACGTCATTAGAAGGCACTGAACGTTACAAATAACTATCAGATATGCGTCGGATTCGAAAATCTAGACTCACAGGAGATTCATCATAAGGTGCCCGAGGCAGCAATAGACCCTTGGAGACAAGTCGGCTGGAGGTTGATATATTGCATCTCGACGCAATTTGAGTGTTCCATGGTCAATAGGAGTCCCTGAACGTTACAATTAACTATCAGTTTTGCGTCTGATTCGAAAATTTAGACTCTCAGGAGAACGACCATAAGGTGCCCGAGGTAGCGATAGACCCTTGGAGACAAGTCGGCTGGAGGACGATGCATTGCATCTCGACGCAACTTGAGTGTTCCATCGTCATTAGGAGGCCATGAACGTTACAATTAACTATCAGTTATGCGTCTGATTCGAAAATCTACACTCACAGGAGAACGACCATAAGCTGAACGAGGCAGCAATAGACCCTTGGAGACTAGTCGTCTGGAGGTCGATGTATTGCATCTCGACGCAATTTGAGTGTTCCATCGTCATTATTAGAAGATGAACGTTACAATTAACTATCAGCTTTGCGTCGGATTTGAAAATCTAGACGCACAGGAGCACGACCATAAAGTGAAAGATGCAGAAATAGATTCTTTGAGAGAAGTCGGCTGGAGGACGATGTATTGAATCGTGACGCAATTTGAGTGTTCCATCGTCATTAGGAGACCCTGAACGTTATAATTAACTATCAGCTTAGCGTCGGATTCGAAAATCTAGACTCACAGGAGACGGACCGCCCGAGGCAGCAATATCCCCTTGGAGACAAGTCGGCTGGAGGACGATGTATTGAATCTCGACGTAATTTGAGTGTTCCATCGTCATTATAAGGCCCTGGACGTTACAGTTAACTATCGGTTTTGCATCGGTTTCTTTAATCTAGCCTCACAAGAGAACGACCATAAGGTGCCCGAGGCAGCAATTTAGACAAGTCTGCTGAATGACTATGTATTGAATCTCGACGCAATTTGAGTGTTCCAACGTCATTAGGTGGCACTGAACGTTACAATTAACTAGTAGTTTCGCGTCGGAATCGAGAATCTAGACTCACAGGAGATTCATCATAAGGTGCCCGAGGCGGCAATAGACTCTTGGAGACAAGTCGGCTGAAGGAAGATGTATTGAATCTCGACGCAATTTGTGTGTTCCATTTTTATTAGGATGCCATTAACGTTACAATTAACTATCAGTTTTGCGTCGGATTTGAAAATCTAGAAGCACAGGAGCACGTACATAAGGTGCCAGAGGCAGGAATAGACCCTTGGAGACAAGTCGGTTGTATGACGATGTATTTAGTCTCGACGCAATTTGAGTGTTCCATAGTCATTAGGAGGCCCTTAACGTTGCAATTAACTATTAGTTTTGCGTCTGATTCGAAACTTTAGACACTCAGGAGAACGACCTTAAGGTGCCCGACGCAGCAATAGACCCTTGGAGACAAGTCGGCTGGAGGACGATGTAATGAATCTCTACGCAACTTGAGTGTTCCATCGTCTGTAGGAGGCGCTGAACATTACAATTAACTATCAGTTATCCGTCGGATTCGAAAATCTAGACTCACAGGAGAACGACCATAAGGTGAACGAGGCAGCAATAGACCTTTGGAGACAAGTCGGCTGGAGGACGATGTATTGGATCGCGACGGAAATTGAGTGTTCCATCGTCATTAGGAGGCTCTGAACGTTACAATTAACTATCAGTTTTTCGTCGGGTTCGAAAATCTAGACTCACTGGAGAACGATCATATAGTGCCGGAGGCAGCAATAGACCCTTGTAGTCAAGTCGCCTGGAGGACGATGAATTGCATCCCGACGCAATTTGAGTGTTCCATCGCCATTAGGAGGCCCTGAATGTTACAATTAACTATCAGTTTTTCGTCGGATTCGAAAATCTAGACTCGCAGGAGACGGACCACACGTTGCCCGAGGCAGCAATAACCCCTTGTAGACAAGTCGGCTGGAGGACGATGTATTGACACTCGACGCAATTTGAGTGTTCCATCGTCTTTAGGACGCCCTGAACGTTACAATTAACAATCAGTTTCGCGTCGGATTCGAAAATCTAAACTCACAGGAGACGGACCATATTGTGCCCGAGGCAGCAATATCCCCTTGGAGACAAGTCGGCTGGAGGACAATGTATTGAATCTCGACGCAATTTGAGTGTTCCATCGTCATTAGGAGGCCCTTAACATTACAATTAATTATCACTTTTGCTTCGGATTCGAAAATCTACACTCACAGGAGCACGACCATAAGGTGCCAGAGGCAGCAATAGACCCTTGGAGACAAGTCGGCTGGAGGACGATGTATTGAATCTCGACGCAATGTGAGCGTTCCATCGTCATTAGGAGGCCCTGAACGTTAACTATTAGTTTTGCGTCGGATTCGAAAATTGAGACTCACAGGAGAACGCCCATAGGTTGCCCGAGGCAGCAATAGACCCTTGGAGACACGTCGGCTATAGGACGATGTATTGAATCTCGACACAATTTGAGTGTTCCATCGTCACTAGGACGCCTTCATCTTTACAATTAACTATCAGTTTTGCATCGGATACGAAAATCTAGACTCACAGGAGACGGACCAAATGGTGCCAGAGGCAGCAATAACCCGTTGGAGACAAGTCGGCTGGAGGTCGATGTATTGCATCTCCGCGCAATTTGAGTGTTCCTTCGTCATTAGGAGGGCCTGAACTTCACAATTAACTATCAGTTTCGCGTCGGATTCGAAAATCTAGACTCACTGGAGAACGACCATAAGGTGCCCGAGGCAGCAATATCACCTTGGAGACAAGTCGGCCGGAGGAGGATGTATTGAATCTCGACGCAATTTGAGTGTTTCATCGTCATTAGGAGGCGTTGAACGTTACAATTAACTATCAGTTTAGCGTCGGATTCTAAAATCTAGACTCGCAAGAGAAAGACCATACGGTGCCCGAGGCTGCAATGAAGACAATTCGGCTGAATGACGATGTATTGAATCTCGACGTAATATCAGTGTTACAGCGTCATTAGGAGGCGCAGAACGTTACAATTAACAAGCAGTTTTGCGTCGGATACGAAAATCTAGACTCACAGGAGTGGGACCATATGGTGCCCGAGGCAACGATATCTTCTTGGAGACAAGACGGCTGGAGGACGTTCTATTGAATCTCGACGTAATTTCAGTGTTCCATCGTCATTAGGAGGCCCTGAACGTTACAATGAACTATCACTTTTGCGTCGGATTCTAAAATCTAGGCTCACAAAAGAACGACCATAAGGTGCCCGAGGCAGCAATGGAGACAAATCGGCCGAATGACGATGTATTGAATCTCGACGTAATATGAGTGTTCCATCGTCATTAGGAGGCCTTGAATGTTACAAATAACTGGCAGTATCGAGGCGGATTCGAAAATCTAGACTCACAGGAGACGGACCATAAGGTGCTCAAGGCAGCAATATCCCCTTGGAGACAAGTCGGCTGGCGGACGATGTATTGAAACGCGACCCAATTTAGCGTTCCATCGTCATTAGGAGGCACTGAACGTTACAAATTACTATCAGTTTGGCGTCGGATTCGAAATTCTAGACTCAGAGGAGAACGACCATAAGGTGCCCGAGGCACAATAGACCCTTGGAGACTAGTCGGCTTAGGACGATGTTTTGAATCGCGACGCAATTTGAGTGTTACATCGTCTTTAGGAGGCGCTGAACGTTACAATTAACTATCAGTTATGCGTCGGATTCGAAAATCTAGACTCACAGGAGAACGACCATAAGGTGCCCGAGGCAGCAATAGACCCTTGGAGTCAAGTCGGCTGGAGGAGGATGTATTGAATCTCGACGCAACTTGAGTGTTCCATCGTCATTAGGAGGCGCTGAGCGTTACAATTAACTATCAGTTATGCGTCGGATTCGAAAATCTAGACTCACAGGAGAACGACCATAAGGTGAACGAGGCAGCAATAGACCCTTGGAGACTAGTCGGCTGGAGGTCGATGTATTGCATCTCGACGCAATTTGAGTGTTCCATCTTCATAATGAGTCCCTGAACGTTACAATTAACTATCGGTTTTGCGTCGGATTATAAAATCTAGACTCTGAGGAGACCGACCATTAGGTGCCCGAGGCAGCAATGGAGACAAGTCGGCTGAAAGACTACGTATTGAATCTCGACGCAGTTTGAGTGTTCCATCGTCATTAGGAGGCCTTGAATGTTACAAATAACTGGCAGTATCGAGGCGGATTCGAAAATCTAGACTCACAGGAGACGGACCATAAGGTGCTCAAGGCAGCAATATCCCCTTGGAGACAAGTCGGCTGGCGGACGATGTATTGAAACGCGACCCAATTTAGCGTTCCATCGTCATTAGGAGGCACTGAACGTTACAAATTACTATCAGTTTGGCGTCGGATTCGAAATTCTAGACTCAGAGGAGAACGACCATAAGGTGCCCGAGGCACAATAGACCCTTGGAGACTAGTCGGCTGGAGGACGATGTTTTGAATCGCGACGCAATTTGAGTGTTACATCGTCTTTAGGAGGCGCTGAACGTTACAATTAACTATCAGTTATGCGTCGGATTCGAAAATCTAGACTCACAGGAGAACGACCATAAGGTGCCCGAGGCAGCAATAGACCCTTGGAGTCAAGTCGGCTGGAGGAGGATGTATGGAATATCAACGCAATTTGAGTGTTTCATCGTCATTAGGAGGCGTTGAACGTTACAATTAACGATCAGCTATGCGTCGGATTCGAAAATCTAGACTCAGAGGAGAACGACCATTAGGTGCCAGAGCCAGCAATAGACCCTTGGTGACAGGTCGGCTGGAGTACGATGTATTGCATCTCGACGCAATTTGAGTGTTCCATCGTCATTAGGAGGCGCTGAACGTTACAATTAACTATCAGTTTTGCGTAGGACACCAAAATCTAGACTCAAAGGAGACGGACCATATGGTACCCGAGGCCGCAATATCCCCTTGGAGACAAGTCGGCTGGAGAACGATGGATTGAATCTCGACGTCTTTTGAGTGTTCCATCGTCATTAGTAGGCCCTGAACGTTACAATTAACTATCAGTTTTGCGTCGCATTCTAAAATCTGGACTCACAGGAGAACGACTTCAAGGTGCCCGAGGCAGCAACGGAGACAAGTCGGCTGAATGACGATGTATTGAATCTTGACGCAATTTGAGTGTTCCATCGTCATTATTAGAAGATGAACGTTACAATTAACTATCAGGTTTGCGTCGGATTCGAAAATCTAGACTCAAAGGAGAACCACCATAAGGTGCCCGAGGCAGCATTAGACTCATGGAGACAAGTCGTCTGAAGGACGATGTATTGAATCTCGACGTAATTTGAGTTTTCCAACGTCATTAGGACGCACTGAACGTTACAATTAACTAGCAGTCTCGCGTCGGATTCGAAAATCTAGACTCACAGGAGACGGACCATATGGTGCCCAAGGCAGCAATATCCCCTTGGGGACAAGTCGGCTGGAGGACGATGTATTGAATCTCAACGCAATTTGAGTGTTCCATTTTTATTAGGATGCCATTAACATTACAATTAACTATCAGTTTTGCGTCGGATTTGAAAATCTAGATGCACAGGAGCCCGACCATAAGGTGCCAGAGGCAGCAATAGACCCTTGGAGACATGTCGGCTGAATGACGATGTATTGAATCTCGACGCAATTTGAGTGTTCCATCGTCATTAGGAGGCCCTGAACGTTACAAATAACTAGCAGGTCGCGTCGGATACCAAAATCTAGACTCACCGGAGACAGCCATATGGTGCCCAAGGCAGCAATATCCCCTTGGAGACAAGTCGGCTGCAGGACGATCTATTGAATCTCGACGCAATTTGAGTTTTCCATCGTCATTAGGAGGCCCTTAATGTCACAATTAACTATCAGTCTTGCGTCGGATTTGAAAATCTAGACGCACAGGAGCACGACCATAAAGTGAAAGATGCAGAAATAGATTCCTTGAGAGAAGTCGGCTGGAGGACGATGTATTGAATCGTGACGCAATTTGAGTGTTCCAGCGTCATTAGGAGACCCTGAACGTTATAATTAACTATCAGTTTTGCGTCGGATTCGAAAATCTAGACTCACAGGAGACGGACCGCCCGAGGCAGCAATATCCCCTTGGAGACAAGTCGGCTGGAGGACGATGTATTGAATCTCGACGTAATTTGAGTGTTCCATCGTCATTATGAGGCCCTGGACGTTACAATTAACTAACGGTTTTGCATCGGTTTCTTTAATCTAGCCTCACAAGAGAACGACCATAAGGTGCCCGAGGCAGCAATGGAGACAAGTCTGCTGAATGACTATGTATTGAATCTCGACGCAATTTGAGTGTTCCAACGTAATTAGGTGGCACTGAACGTTACAATAAACTAGTAGTTTCGCGTCGGAATCGAGAATCTATACTCACAGGAGACGGACCGCCGAGGCAGCAATATCCCCTTGGAGACAAGTCGGCTGGGGGACGATGTATTGAATCTCGACGTAATTTGAGTGTTCCATCGTCATTAGGAGGCCATGAACGTTACAATTAACTATCATCTTTGCGTCGGATACGAAAATCTAGACTCAGAGGAGACGGACCATATGGTGCCCGAGGCAGCAATATCACCTTGGAGACAAGTCGGCTGGAGGACGATGTATTGAATCTCGACGTAATTTGAGTCTTCCATCGTCATTAGGAGGCCCTGAACCTTACAATAAACTATCAGTTTTGCGTCGGATTCGAAAATCTAGACTCACAGGAAAACGACCATAAGGTGCCCCAGGCAGCAATAGACCCTTGGAGACAAGTCGGCTGAATGACGATGTATTGATTCTCGACGCAATTTGAGTGTTCCATCGTCATTAGGAGGCCATGAACGTTACATTTAACCATCAGTTATGCGTCGGATTTGAAACTCTAGACGCACAGGAGAACGACCATAAGGTGCCTGAGGCAGCAATATCCCCTTGTAGACAAGTCGGCTGGAGGACGACCTATTGAATCTCGACGCTATTTGAGTGTTCCATCGAAATTAGGAGGCCCTTAATGTCACAATTAACTATCAGTTTAGCGTCGGATTTAAAATCTAGACGCCCAGGAGCACGACCATTAAGTGCCAGATGCAGAAATAGATCCTTGGAGAGAAGTCGGCTCGAGGACGATGTATTGAATCGCGACGAAATTTGAGTGTTCCATAGTCAATAGGAGCCGCTGAACGTTACAATTAACTATCAGTTTTGCATCGCATTCGAAAATCTAGACTCACAGGAGAACGACCATAAGGTGCCCGAGGCAGGAATAGACCCTTGGAGACAAGTCGGCTGAATGACGATGTATTGAATCTCGACGCAATTTGATTTTTCCAATGTCATTAGGAGGCGCTGAACGTTATAATTAACGATCAGCTATGCGTCAGATTCGAAAATCTAGACTCAGAGGAGAACGACAATTAGGTGCCAGAGGCAGCAATAGACCCTTGGTGACAGGTCGGCTGGAGTACGATGTATTGCATCTCGACGCAATTTGGGTGTTCCATCGTCATTAGGAGGCGCTGAACGTGACAATTAACTATCAGTTTTGCGTAGGACATGAAAATCTAGACTCACAGGAGACGGACCATATGGTGCCCGAGGCCGCAATATCCCCTTGGAGACAAGTCGGCTGGAGAACGATGGATTGAATCTCGACGTCTTTTGAGTGTTCCATCGTCATTAGTAGGCCCTGAACGTTACAATTAACTATCAGTTTTGCGTCGCATTCTAAAATCTAGACTCGCAGGAGAACGACCACGAGGTGCCCGAGGCAGCAATGGAGACAAGTCGGCTGAATGACGATGTATTGAATCTTGACGCAATTTGAGTGTTCCATCGACATTAGGAGGCCCTTAATGTCACATTTAACTATCAGTTTTGCGTCGGATTTAAAATCTAGACGCACAGGAGCACGACCATTAAGTGCCAGATTCAGAAATAGATCCTTGGAGAGAAGTCGGCTGGAGGACGATGTATTGAATCTCGACGCAATTTGAGTGATCCATCGTCATTAAGAGACCCTGAACGTTACAATTAACTATCAGTTTTTCGTCGGATTCGAAAATCTAGACTCACAGGAGAACCACCATAAGGTGCCCGAGGCAGCAATAGACTCTTGGAGACAAGTCGGCTGAAGGACGGTGTAATGAATCTCGACACAATTTGAGTGTTCCAACGTCATTAGAAGGCACTGAACGTTACAAATAACTATCAGTTATGCGTCGGATTCGAAAATCTAGACTCACAGGAGATTCATCATAAGGTGCCCGAGGCAGCAATAGACCCTTGGAGACAGGTCGGCTGGAGGTTGATATATTGCATCTCGACGCAATTTGAGTGTTCCATGGTCAATAGGAGTCCCTGAACGTTACAATTAACTATCAGTTTTGCGTCTGATTCGAAAATCTAGACTCACAGGAGACGGACCATATGGTGCCCAACGCAACAATATATCCTTGGGGACAAGTCGGCTGGAGGACGATGTATTGAATCTCGACGCAATTTGAGTGTTCCACTTTTATTAGGATGCCATTAACATTACAATTAACTATCAGTTTTGCGTCGGATTTGAAAATCTAGATGCACAGGAGCCCGACCATAAGGTGCCAGAGGCAGCAATAGACCCTTTGAGACATGTCGGCTGAATGACGATGTATTGAATCTCGACGCAATTTGAGTGTTCCGTCATCATTAGGAAGCCCTTAACGTTACAATTAACTATTAGTTTTGCGTCTGATTCGAAAATTTAGACTCTCAGGAGAACGACCATAAGGTGCCCGAGGTAGCGATAGACCCTTGGAGACAAGTCGGCTGGAGGACGATGCATTGCATCTCGACGCAACTTGAGTGTTCCATCGTCATTAGGAGGCCATGAACGTTACAATTAACTATCAGTTATGCGTCTGATTCGAAAATCTACACTCACAGGAGAACGACCATAAGCTGAACGAGGCAGCAATAGACCCTTGGAGACTAGTCGTCTGGAGGTCGATGTATTGCATCTCGACACAATTTGAGTGTTCCATCGTCATTATTAGAAGATGAACGTTACAATTAACTATCAGCTTTGCGTCGGATTTGAAAATCTAGACGCACAGGAGCACGACCATAAAGTGAAAGATGCAGAAATAGATTCTTTGAGAGAAGTCGGCTGGAGGACGATGTATTGAATCGTGACGCAATTTCAGTGTTCCATCGTCATTAGGAGACCCTGAACGTTATAATTAACTATCAGCTTAGCGTCGGATTCGAAAATCTAGACTCACAGGAGACGGACCGCCCGAGGCAGCAATATCCCCTTGGAGACAAGTCGGCTGGAGGACGATGTATTGAAACGCGACCCAATTTAGCGTTCCATCGTCATTAGGAGGCACTGAACGTTACAAATTACTATCAGTTTGGCGTCGGATTCGAAATTCTAGACTCAGAGGAGAACGACCATAAGGTGCCCGAGGCACAATAGACCCTTGGAGACAAGTCGGTTGTATGACGATGTATTTAGTCTCGACGCAATTTGAGTGTTCCATTGTCATTAGGAGGCCCTTAACGTTGCAATTAACTATTAGTTTTGCGTCTGATTCGAAACTTTAGACACTCAGGAGAACGACCTTAAGGTGCCCGACGCAGCAATAGACCCTTGTAGACAAGTCGGCTGGAGGACGATGTATTGACACTCGACGCAATTTGAGTGTTCCATCGTCTTTAGGACGCCCTGAACGTTACAATTAACAATCAGTTTCGCGTCGGATTCGAAAATCTAAACTCACAGGAGACGGACCATATTGTGCCCGAGGCAGCAATATCCCCTTGGAGACAAGTCGGCTGGAGGACAATGTATTGAATCTCGACGCAATTTGAGTGTTCCATCGTCATTAGGAGGCCCTTAACATTACAATTAATTATCACTTTTGCTTCGGATTCGAAAATCTACACTCACAGGAGCACGACCATAAGGTGCCAGAGGCAGCAATAGACCCTTGGAGACAAGTCGGCTGGTTGACGATGTATTGAATCTCGACGCAATGTGAGCGTTCCATCGTCATTAGGAAGCCCTGAACGTTAACTATTAGTTTTGCGTCGGATTCGAAAATTGAGACTCACAGGAGAACGCCCATAGGTTGCCCGAGGCAGCAATAGACCCTTGGAGACACGTCGGCTATAGGACGATGTATTGAATCTCGACGCAATTTGAGTGTTTCATCGTCATTAGGAGGCGTTGAACGTTACAATTAACTATCAGTTTAGCGTCGGATTCTAAAATCTAGACTCGCAAGAGAAAGACCATACGGTGCCCGAGGCTGCAATGAAGACAATTCGGCTGAATGACGATGTATTGAATCTCGACGTAATATCAGTGTTACAGCGTCATTAGGAGGCGCAGAACGTTACAATTAACAAGCAGTTTTGCGTCGGATACGAAAATCTAGACTCACAGGAGTGGGACCATATGGTGCCCGAGGCAACGATATCTTCTTGGAGACAAGACGGCTGGAGGACGTTCTATTGAATCTCGACGTAATTTCAGTGTTCCATCGTCATTAGGAGGCCATGAACTTTACAATTAACTATCAGTTATGCGTCGGATTCGAAATTCTAGACACACAGGACACGGACTGCCCGAGGCAGCAATATCCCCTTGGGGGCAAGTCGGCTGGAGGCCGATGTAATGAATCTCGACGTAATTTGAGTGTTCCATCGTCATACGGAGGCCTTGAACGTTGCAATTAACTATCGGATTTGCGTCAGATTCTAAATTCTAGACTCACAGGAGAACGACCATAAGGTGCCCGAGACAGCAATGGAGACAAGTTGGCTGAATGACAATGTATTGAATCTCGACGCAATTTGAGTGTTCCGACGTCATTAGGAGGCACTGAACGTTACAAATAACTAGCAGTATCGTGGCGGATTCGAAAATCTAAACTCACAGGAGACGAACCATAAGGTGCTCAAGGCAGCAATATCCCCTTGGAGACAAGTCGGCTGAAGGAAGATGTATTGAATCTCGACGCAATTTGAGTGATCCATCTTCGTTACGATGCCCTTAACTTTACAATTAACTATCAGTTAGGGTCGGATTTGAAAATCTAGACGCACAGCAGCACGACAATAAGGAGCCAGAGGCAGCAATAGACCGTTAGAGACAATTCACCTGGAGGACGATGAATTGAATCTCGACGCAATTTCAGTGATCCATCGTCATTAGGAGTCCCTGAACTTTTTAAATAACTATCAGTTTTGCGTCGGATTCGAAAATCTAGCCTCACAGGAGAACCACCATAAGGTGCTGGTCGGCTGAAGGACGATGTATTGAATCTCGACGCAATTTGAGTGTTCCAACGTCATTAGGAGGCACTGAACGTTACAATTAACTAGTAGTTTCGCGTCGGAATCGTAAATCTAGACTCACAGGAGATTCATCATAAGGTGCCCGAGGCGGCAATAGACTCTTGGAGACAAGTCGACTGAAGGAATATGTATTGAATCTCGACGCAATTTGAGTGTTCCATCGTCAATAGGAGGCCTTCAATGTTACAATTAACTTGCAGTCTCGCGTCGGATTCGAATATCTAGACTCACAGGAGACGGACCATATGGTGCCCAAGGCAGCAATATCCCCTTGGAGACAAGTCGGCTAGAGGACGATGTATTGAATCTCGACGTAATTTGAGTGTTCCATTTTTATTAGGATGCCATTAACGTTATAATTAACTATCAGTTTTTCGTCGGATTTGAAAATCTAGACGCACAGGAGCACGACCATAAGGTGCCAGAGGCTGCAATAGACCCTTGTAGACAAGTCGCCTGAATGACGATGTATTGAATCTCGACGCAATTTGAGTGTTCCATTATCATTAGGAGGCCCTTAACGTTACAATTAACTATTAGTTTTGCGTCTGATTCGAAAATTTTGACTCTCAGGAGAACGACCATAAGGTGCCCGAGGCAGCAATGGAGGCAAGTCTGCTGAATGACTATGTATTGAATCTCGACGCAACTTGAGTGTTCCATCGTCATTAGGAGGCGCTGAGCGTTACAATTAACTATCAGTTATGCGTCGGATTCGAAAATCTAGACTCACAGGAGAACGACCATAAGGTGAACGAGGCAGCAATAGACCCTTGGAGACTAGTCGGCTGGAGGTCGATGTATTGCATCTCGACGCAATTTGAGTGTTCCATCTTCATAATGAGTCCCTGAACGTTACAATTAACTATCGGTTTTGCGTCGGATTATAAAATCTAGATTCTGAGGAGACCGACCATTAGGTGCCCGAGGCAGCAATGGAGACAAGTCGGCTGAAAGACTACGTATTGAATCTCGACGCAGTTTGAGTGTTCCATCGTCAATAGGAGGCCATGAACGTTACAATTAACTATCAGTTATGCGTCGGATTCGAAAATCTTGACTCACAGGAGAACCACCATAACGTGACCGAGGCAGCAACAAACTCTTGGAGACAAGTCGGCTGAAGGAAGATGTATTGAATCTCGACGCAATTTGAGTGTTCCATCGTCATTAGGAGGCCTTGAATGTTACAAATAACTGGCAGTATCGAGGCGGATTCGAAAATCTAGACTCACAGGAGACGGACCATAAGGTGCTCAAGGCAGCAATATCCCCTTGGAGACAAGTCGGCTGGCGGACGATGTATTGAAACGCGACCCAATTTAGCGTTCCATCGTCATTAGGAGGCACTGAACGTTACAAATTACTATCAGTTTGGCGTCGGATTCGAAATTCTAGACTCAGAGGAGAACGACCATAAGGTGCCCGAGGCACAATAGACCCTTGGAGACTAGTCGGCTTAGGACGATGTTTTGAATCGCGACGCAATTTGAGTGTTACATCGTCTTTAGGAGGCGCTGAACGTTACAATTAACTATCAGTTATGCGTCGGATTCGAAAATCTAGACTCACAGGAGAACGACCATAAGGTGCCCGAGGCAGCAATAGACCCTTGGAGTCAAGTCGGCTGGAGGAGGATGTATTGAATATCGACGCAATTTGAGTGTTTCATCGTCATTAGGAGGCGTTGAACGTTACAATTAACTATCAGTTTTGCGTCGGATTCTAAAATCTAGACTCGCAAGAGAAAGACCATAAGGTGCCCGAGGCTGCAATGAAGACAAGTCGGGTGAATGACGATGTATTGAATCTCGACGTAATATCAGTGTTACAGCGTCATTAGGAGGCGCTGAACGTTACAATTAACAAGCAGTTTTGCGTAGGATACGAAAATCTAGACTCACAGGAGACGGACCATATGGTGCCCGCGGCAACAATATCCTCTTGGAGACAAGACGGCTGGAGGACGATCTATTGAATCTCGACGTAATTTCAGTGTTCCATCGTCATTAGGAGGCTCTGAACGTTACAATGAACTATCACTGTTGCGTCGGATTCTAAAATCTAGACTCACAAGTTAACGACCATAAGGTGCCCGAGACAGCAATGGAGACAAGTCGGCTGAATGACAATGTATTGAATCTCGACGCAATTTGAATGTTCCAACGTCATTAGGAGGCACTGAACGTTACAAATAACTAGCAGTATCGTGGCGGATTCGAAAATCTAAACTCACAGGAGACGAACCACAAGGTGCTCAAGGCAGCAATATCCCTTTGGAGACAAGTCGGCTGAAGGAAGATGTATTGAATCTCGACGCAATTTGAGTGTTCCATCTTCGTTACGAGGCCCTTAACTTTACAATTAACTATCAGTTTTGCGTCTGATTCGAAAATTTAGACACTGAATAGAACGACCATAAGGTGCCCGAGGCAGCAATAGACCCTTGGAGCCAAGTCGGCTGGAGGACGATGTATTGAATCTCGACGCAACTTGAGTGTTCCATCGTCATTAAGAGGTGCTGAACATTACAATTAACTATCAGTTATGCGTCGGATTCGAAAATCTAGACTCATAGGAGAACGACCATAAGGTGCCCGAGGCAGCAATAGACCCTTGGAGTCAAGTCGGCTGGAGGAGGATGTATTGAATATCGACGCAATTTGAGTGTTTCATCGTCATTAGGAGGCGTTGAACGTTACAATTAACTATCAGTTTTGCGTCGGATTCTAAAATCTAGACTCGCAAGAGAAAGACCATAAGGTGCCCGAGGCTGCAATGAAGACAAGTCGGGTGAATGACGATGTATTGAATCTCGACGTAATATCAGTGTTACAGCGTCATTAGGAGGCGCTGAACGTTACAATTAACAAGCAGTTTTGCGTAGGATACGAAAATCTAGACTCACAGGAGACGGACCATATGGTGCCCGCGGCAACAATATCCTCTTGGAGACAAGACGGCTGGAGGACGATCTATTGAATCTCGACGTAATTTCAGTGTTCCATCGTCATTAGGAGGCTCTGAACGTAACAATGAACTATTACTGTTGCGTCGGATTCTAAAATCTAGACTCACAAGTTAACGACCATAAGGTGCCCGAGACAGCAATGGAGACAAGTCGGCTGAATGACAATGTATTGAATCTCGACGCAATTTGAATGTTCCAACGTCATTAGGAGGCACTGAACGTTACAAATAACTAGCAGTATCGTGGCGGATTCGAAAATCTAAACTCACAGGAGACGAACCACAAGGTGCTCAAGGCAGCAATATCCCTTTGGAGACAAGTCGGCTGAAGGAAGATGTATTGAATCTCGACGCAATTTGAGTGTTCCATCTTCGTTACGAGGCCCTTAACTTTACAATTAACTATCAGTTTTGCGTCTGATTCGAAAATTTAGACACTGAATAGAACGACCATAAGGTGCCCGAGGCAGCAATAGACCCTTGGAGCCAAGTCGGCTGGAGGACGATGTATTGAATCTCGACGCAACTTGAGTGTTCCATCGTCATTAAGAGGTGCTGAACATTACAATTAACTATCAGTTATGCGTCGCATTCGAAAATCTAGACTCATAGGAGAACGACCATAAGGTGAACGAGGCAGCAATAGACCTTTGGAGACTAGACGGCTGGAGGTCGATGTATTGCATCACGACGCAATTTGAGTGTTCCATCGTCATTATTCGGAGATGACCGTTACAATTGACAATCAGCTTTGCGTCGGATTCGAAAATCTAGACTCACAGGAGAACCACCATAAAATGCACGAGGCAGCAATAGACTCTTAAAGACAAGTCGGCTGGAGGACGATCTATTGAATCTCGACGCAATTTGAGTGTTCCATCGTCATTAGGAGGCCCTTAGTTTCACAATTAACTATCAGTTTTGCGTCGGATTCGAAAATCTAGACTCACAGGAGATGGACCGCCCGAGGCAGCAATATCCCCTTGGAGACAAGTCGGCTGGAGGACGATGTATAGAATCTCGACGCAATTTGAGTGTTCCATCGTCATTAGGAGGCGCCTTACGTTACAATTAACTGTCAGTAATGCGTCGGATTCGAAAATCTAGACTCACAGGAGAACGACCATAAGGTGCCCGAGGCAGCAATAGACCCTTGGAGACTAGTCGGCTGGAGGACGATGTTTTGAATCTCGACGCAATTTGAGTGTTCCATCGTCATTAGGGGGCGCTGAACGTTGCAATTAACTATCAGTTTTGCGTCTGATTCTAAAATCTAGAATCACAGGTGAACGACCATAAGGTGCCCGAGCCAGCAATAGACCCTTGGAGAGAAGTCGGCTGAATGACGATGTATTGAATTTTGACGCAATTTGAGTGTTCCATCGTCATTAGGAGGCCATAAACGTTACAGTTAACCATCAGTTATGCGTCGGATTCGAAAATCTAGACTCACAGGAGACGGATCATAAGTTGCCAACGCAGCAATATCCCCTTGTAGACCAATCGGCTGGAGGACGATCTATTGAATCTCGACGTAATTTGAGTGCTCCATCGTCATTAGGAGGCCATGAACGTTACAATTAACTATCAGTTATGCGTCGGATTCGAGAATCTGGACTCACCGGAGATAGTTAGTTGTAACGTTAATGGCCTCCTAATGACGATGGAATAGACAAATTGCGTGGAGATTCAATACATCGTCCTCCAGCCGACATGCCTCCAAGCGGATATTTCTGCCTCGGGCACCTTATTAGGTGCCCGAGGCAGCAATAGACACTTGGAGACAAGTCTGATGGAGGTCGATATATTGCTTCTCGACGCAATTAGAGTGTTCCATCGTCATTAGGAGCCCCTGAACGTTACAATTAACTATCAGTTTTGCGTCGGATTCGAAATTAATGACTCACCGGAGAACGACCATAAGGTGCCCGAGGCACCAATAGACCCTTGGAGATAAGTCTGATGGAGGTCGATATATTGCATCTCGACGCAATTTCAGTGTTCCATCGTCATTAGGAGCCCCTGAACGTTACAATTAACTATCAGTTTTGCGTCGGATTCGAAAATCTAGACTCACAGGAGAACGACCATAAGGTGCCCGAGACAGCAATGGAGACAAGTTGGCTGAATGACAATGTATTGAATCTCGACGCACTTTGAGTGTTCCGACGTCATTAGGAGGCACTGAACGTTACAAATAACTGGCAGTATCGTGGCGGATTCGAAAATCTAAACTCACAGGAGACGAACCATAAGGTGCTCAAGGCAGCAATATCCCCTTGGAGACAAGTCGGCTGAAGGAAGATGTATTGAATCTCGACGCAATTTGAGTGTTCCATCTTCGTAACGATGCCCTTAACTTTACAATTAACTATCAGTTAGGGTCGGATTTGAAAATCTAGACGCACAGCAGCACGACAATAAGGTGCCAGAGGCAGCAATAGACCCTTAGAGACAATTCACCTGGAGGACGATGAATTGAATCTCGACGCAATTTCAGTGATCCATCGTCATTAGGAGTCCCTGAACTTTTTAAATAACTATCAGTTTTGCGTCGGATTCGAAAATCTAGCCTCACAGGAGAACCACCATAAGGTGCCCGAGGCAGCAATAGACACTTAGAGACAAGTCGGCTGAAGGACGATGTATTGAATCTCGACGCAATTTGAGTGTTCCAACGTCATTAGGAGGCACTGAACGTTACAATTAACTAGTAGTTTCGCGTCGGAATCGAAAATCTAGACTCACAGGAGATTCATCATAAGGTGCCCGAGGCAGCAATAGACTCTTGGAGACAAGTCGACTGAAGGAAGATGTATTGAATCTCGACGCAATTTGAGTGTTCCATCGTCATTAGGAGGCCTTCAATGTTACAATTAACTTGCAGTCTCGCATCGGATTCGAATATCTAGACTCACAGGAGACGGACCATATGGTGCCCAAGGCAGCAATATCCCCTTGGAGACAAGTCGGCTAGAGGACGATGTATTGAATCTCGACGTAATTTGAGTGTTCCATTTTTATTAGGATGCCATTAACGTTATAATTAACTATCAGTTTTTCGTCGGATTTGAAAATCTAGACGCACAGGAGCACGACCATAAGGTGCCAGAGGCTGCAATAGACCCTTGGAGACAAGTCGCCTGAATGACGATGTATTGAATCTCGACGCAATTTGAGTGTTCCATTATCATTAGGAGGCCCTTAACGTTACAATTAACTATTAGTTTTGCGTCTGATTCGAAAATTTAGACTCTCAGGAGAACGACCATAAGGTGAACGAGGCAGCAATAGAGCCCTGGAGCCAAGTCGGCTGGAGGACGATGTATTGAATCTCGACGCAACTTGAGTGTTCCATCGTCATTAAGAGGTGCTGAACATTACAATTAACTATCAGTTATGCGTCGGATTCGAAAATCTAGACTCACAGGAGAACGACCATAAGGTGAACGAGGCAGCAATAGACCTTTGGAGACTAGACGGCTGGAGGTCGATGTATTGCATCACGACGCAATTTGAGTGTTCCATCTTCATAATGAGGCCCTGAACGTTACAATTAACTATCGGTTTTGCGTCGGATTATAAAATCTAGACTCTGAGGAGACCGACCATTAGGTGCCCGTGGCAGCAATGGAGACAAGTCTGCTGAATGACTATGTATTGAATCTCGACGCAACTTGAGTGTTCCATCGTCATTAGGAGGCGCTGAGCGTTACAATTAACTATCAGTTATGCGTCGGATTCGAAAATCTAGACTCACAGGAGAACGACCATAAGGTGCCCGAGGCTGCAATGAAGACAAGTCGGGTGAATGACGATGTATTGAATCTCGACGTAATATCAGTGTTACAGCGTCATTAGGAGGCGCTGAACGTTACAATTAACAAGCAGTTTTGCGTAGGATACGAAAATCTAGACTCACAGGAGACGGACCATATGGTGCCCGCGGCAACAATATTCTCTTGGAGACAAGACGGCTGGAGGACGATCTATTGAATCTGGACGTAATTTCAGTGTTCCATCGTCATTAGGAGGCTCTGAACGTTACAATGAACTATCACTGTTGCGTCGGATTCTAAAATCTAGACTCACAAGTTAACGACCATAAGGTGCCCGAGACAGCAATGGAGACAAGTCGGCTGAATGACAATGTATTGAATCTCGACGCAATTTGAATGTTCCAACGTCATTAGGAGGCACTGAACGTTACAAATAACTAGCAGTATCGTGGCGGATTCGAAAATCTAAACTCACAGGAGACGAACCACAAGGTGCTCAAGGCAGCAATATCCCTTTGGAGACAAGTCGGCTGAAGGAAGATGTATTGAATCTCGACGCAATTTGAGTGTTCCATCTTCGTTACGAGGCCCTTAACTTTACAATTAACTATCAGTTTTGCGTCTGATTCGAAAATTTAGACACTGAATAGAACGACCATAAGGTGCCCGAGGCAGCAATAGACCCTTGGAGCCAAGTCGGCTGGAGGACGATGTATTGAATCTCGACGCAACTTGAGTGTTCCATCGTCATTAAGAGGTGCTGAACATTACAATTAACTATCAGTTATGCGTCGCATTCGAAAATCTGGACTCATAGGAGAACGACCATAAGGTGAACGAGGCAGCAATAGACCTTTGGAGACTAGACGGCTGGAGGTCGATGTATTGCATCACGACGCAATTTGAGTGTTCCATCGTCATTATTCGGAGATGACCGTTACAATTGACAATCAGCTTTGCGTCGGATTCGAAAATCTAGACTCACAGGAGAACCACCATAAAATGCACGAGGCAGCAATAGACTCTTAAAGACAAGTCGGCTGGAGGACGATCTATTGAATCTCGACGCAATTTGAGTGTTCCATCGTCATTAGGAGGCCCTTAGTTTCACAATTAACTATCAGTTTTGCGTCGGATTCGAAAATCTAGACTCACAGGAGATGGACCGCCCGAGGCAGCAATATCCCCTTGGAGACAAGTCGGCTGGAGGACGATGTATAGAATCTCGACGCAATTTGAGTGTTCCATCGTCATTAGGAGGCGCCTTACGTTACAATTAACTGTCAGTAATGCGTCGGATTCGAAAATCTAGACTCACAGGAGAACGACCATAAGGTGCCCGAGGCAGCAATAGACCCTTGGAGACTAGTCGGCTGGAGGACGATGTTTTGAATCTCGACGCAATTTGAGTGTTCCATCGTCATTAGGGGGCGCTGAACGTTGCAATTAACTATCAGTTTTGCGTCTGATTCTAAAATCTAGAATCACAGGTGAACGACCATAAGGTGCCCGAGCCAGCAATAGACCCTTGGAGAGAAGTCGGCTGAATGACGATGTATTGAATTTTGACGCAATTTGAGTGTTCCATCGTCATTAGGAGGCCATAAACGTTACAGTTAACCATCAGTTATGCGTCGGATTCGAAAATCTAGACTCACAGGAGACGGATCATAAGTTGCCAGACGCAGCAATATCCCCTTGTAGACCAATCGGCTGGAGGACGATCTATTGAATCTCGACGTAATTTGAGTGCTCCATCGTCATTAGGAGGCCATGAACTTTACAATTAACTATCAGTTATGCGTCGGATTCGAGAATCTGGACTCACCGGAGATAGTTAGTTGTAACGTTAATGGCCTCCTAATGACGATGGAATAGACAAATTGCGTGGAGATTCAATACATCGTCCTCCAGCCGACATGCCTCCAAGGGGATATTTCTGCCTCGGGCACCTTATTAGGTGCCCGAGGCAGCAATAGACACTTGGAGACAAGTCTGATGGAGGTCGATATATTGCTTCTCGACGCAATTAGAGTGTTCCATCGTCATTAGGAGCCCCTGAACGTTACAATTAACTATCAGTTTTGCGTCGGATTCGAAATTAATGACTCACCGGAGAACGACCATAAGGTGCCCGAGGCACCAATAGACCCTTGGAGATAAGTCTGATGGAGGTCGATATATTGCATCTCGACGCAATTTCAGTGTTCCATCGTCATTAGGAGCCCCTGAACGTTACAATTAACTATCAGTTTTGCGTCGGATTCGAAAATCTAGACTCACAGGAGAACGACCATAAGGTGCTCAAGGCAGCAATATCCCCTTGGAGACAAGTCGGCTGAAGGAAGATGTATTGAATCTCGACGCAATTTGAGTGTTCCATCTTCGTAACGATGCCCTTAACTTTACAATTAACTATCAGTTATGGTCGGATTTGAAAATCTAGACGCACAGCAGCACGACAATAAGGTGCCAGAGGCAGCAATAGACCCTTAGAGACAATTCACCTGGAGGACGATGAATTGAATCTCGACGCAATTTCAGTGATCCATCGTCATTAGGAGTCCCTGAACTTTTTAAATAACTATCAGTTTTGCGTCGGATTCGAAAATCTAGCCTCACAGGGGAACCACCATAAGGTGCCCGAGGCAGCAATAGACACTTAGAGACAAGTCGGCTGAAGGACGATGTATTGAATCTCGACGCAATTTGAGTGTTCCAACGTCATTAGGAGGCACTGAACGTTACAATTAACTAGTAGTTTCGCGTCGGAATCGAAAATCTAGACTCACAGGAGATTCATCATAAGGTGCCCGAGGCAGCAATAGACTCTTGGAGACAAGTCGACTGAAGGAAGATGTATTGAATCTCGACGCAATTTGAGTGTTCCATCGTCATTAGGAGGCCTTCAATGTTACAATTAACTTGCAGTCTCGCATCGGATTCGAATATCTAGACTCACAGGAGACGGACCATATGGTGCCCAAGGCAGCAATATCCCCTTGGAGACAAGTCGGCTAGAGGACGATGTATTGAATCTCGACGTAATTTGAGTGTTCCATTTTTATTAGGATGCCATTAACGTTATAATTAACTATCAGTTTTTCGTCGGATTTGAAAATCTAGACGCACAGGAGCACGACCATAAGGTGCCAGAGGCTGCAATAGACCCTTGGAGACAAGTCGCCTGAATGACGATGTATTGAATCTCGACGCAATTTGAGTGTTCCATTATCATTAGGAGGCCCTTAACGTTACAATTAACTATTAGTTTTGCGTCTGATTCGAAAATTTAGACTCTCAGGAGAACGACCATAAGGTGAACGAGGCAGCAATAGACCCCTGGAGCCAAGTCGGCTGGAGGACGATGTATTGAATCTCGACGCAACTTGAGTGTTCCATCGTCATTAAGAGGTGCTGAACATTACAATTAACTATCAGTTATGCGTCGGATTCGAAAATCTAGACTCACAGGAGAACGACCATAAGGTGAACGAGGCAGCAATAGACCTTTGGAGACTAGACGGCTGGAGGTCGATGTATTGCATCACGATGCAATTTGAGTGTTCCATCTTCATAATGAGGCCCTGAACGTTACAATTAACTATCGGTTTTGCGTCGGATTATAAAATCTAGACTCTGAGGAGACCGACCATTAGGTGCCCGTGGCAGCAATGGAGACAAGTCTGCTGAATGACTATGTATTGAATCTCGACGCAACTTGAGTGTTCCATCGTCATTAGGAGGCGCTGAGCGTTACAATTAACTATCAGTTATGCGTCGGATTCGAAAATCTAGACTCACAGGAGAACGACCATAAGGTGAACGAGGCAGCAATAGACCCTTGGAGCCAAGTCGGCTGGAGGACGATGTATTGAATCTCGACGCAACTTGAGTGTTCCATCGTCATTAAGAGGTGCTGAACATTACAATTAACTATCAGTTATGCGTCGGATTCGAAAATCTAGACTCACAGGAGAACGACCATAAGGTGAACGAGGCAGCAATAGACCTTTGGAGACTAGACGGCTGGAGGTCGATGTATTGCATCACGACGCAATTTGAGTGTTCCATCGTCATTATTCGGAGATGACCGTTACAATTGACAATCAGCTTTGCGTCGGATTCGAAAATCTAGACTCACAGGAGAACCACCATAAAATGCACGAGGCAGCAATAGACTCTTAAAGACAAGTCGGCTGGAGGACGATCTATTGAATCTCGACGCAATTTGAGTGTTCCATCGTCATTAAGAGGCCCTTAGTTTCACAATTAACTATCAGTTTTGCGTCGGATTCGAAAATCTAGACTCACAGGAGATGGACCGCCCGAGGCAGCAATATCCCCTTGGAGACAAGTCGGCTGGAGGACGATGTATAGAATCTCGACGCAATTTGAGTGTTCCATCGTCATTAGGAGGCGCCGTACGTTACAATTAACTGTCAGTAATGCGTCGGATTCGAAAATCTAGACTCACAGGAGAACGACCATAAGGTGCCCGAGGCAGCAATAGACCCTTGGAGACTAGTCGGCTGGAGGACGATGTTTTGAATCTCGACGCAATTTGAGTGTTCCATCGTCATTAGGGGGCGCTGAATGTTGCAATTAACTATCAGTTTTGCGTCTGATTCTAAAATCTAGAATCACAGGTGAACGACCATAAGGTGCCCGAGCCAGCAATAGACCCTTGGAGAGAAGTCGGCTGAATGACGATGTATTGAATTTTGACGCAATTTGAGTGTTCCATCGTCATTAGGAGGCCATAAACCTTACAGTTAACCATCAGTTATGCGTCGGATTCGAAAATCTAGACTCACAGGAGACGGATCATAAGTTGCCAGACGCAGCAATATCCCCTTGTAGACCAATCGGCTGGAGGACGATCTATTGAATCTCGACGTAATTTGAGTGCTCCATCGTCATTAGGAGGCCATGAACGTTACAATTAACTATCAGTTATGCGTCGGATTCGAGAATCTGGACTCACCGGAGATAGTTAGTTGTAACGTTAATGGCCTCCTAATGACGATGGAATACACAAATTGCGTGGAGATTCAATACATCGTCCTCCAGCCGACATGCCTCCAAGGGGATATTTCTGCCTCGGGCACCTTATTAGGTGCCCGAGGCAGCAATAGACACTTGGAGACAAGTCTGATGGAGGTCGATATATTGCATCTCGACGCAATTAGAGTGTTCCATCGTCATTAGGAGCCCCTGAACGTTACAATTAACTATCAGTTTTGCGTCGGATTCGAAATTAATGACTCACCGGAGAACGACCATAAGGTGCCCGAGGCACCAATAGACCCTTGGAGATAAGTCTGATGGAGGTCGATATATTGCATCTCGACGCAATTTCAGTGTTCCATCGTCATTAGGAGCCCCTGAACGTTACAATTAACTATCAGTTTTGCGTCGGATTCGAAAATCTAGACTCACAGGAGAACCACCATAAGGTGCCCAAGGCAGCAATAAACTCTTGGAGACAAGTCGGCTGAAGGACGATGTATTGAATCTCGACGCAATTTGAGTTTTCCAACGTCATTAGGAGGCACTGAACATTACAATTAACTAGCAGTTTCCCGTCGGATTCCAAAATCTAGACTCACAAGAGACGGACCATAAGGTGCTCAAGGCAGCATAATCCCCTTGGAGACAAGTCGGCTGGCGGACGATGTATTGAATCGCGACGCAATTTGAGTGTTCCATCGTCATTAGAAGGCACTGAACGTTACAAATTACTATCAGTTTCGCGTCGGATTCTAAAATCCTGACCCACAAGTGAACGACCATAAGGTGCCCGAGGCTGCAATGAAGATAAGTCGGCTGAATGACGATGTATTGAATCTCGACGTAATATCAGTGTTACAGCGTCATTAGGAGGCGCTGAACGTTACTATTGACAAACAGTTTTGCGTCGGATACGAAAATCTAGACTCACAGGAGACGGACCATATGGTGCCCGAGGCAACAATATCCTCTTGGAGACAAGACGGCTGGAGGACGATCTATTGAATGTCGACGTAATTTCAGTGTTCCATCGTCATTAGGAGGCCCTGAACGTTACAATGAACTATCACTTTTGCGTCGGATTCTAAAATCTAGACTCACAAGAGAACGCCCATAAGGTGCCCGAGGCAGCATTGGAGACAAGTCGGCCGAATGACGATGTATTGAATCTCGACGTAATTTGAGTGTTTCATCGTGATAAGGAGGCCCTGAACGTTACAATTAACTATCGGTTTTGCGTCTGATTCTAAAATCTAAACTCACAGGAGAACGACCATAAGGTGCCCGAGGCAGCAATGGAGACAAGTCGGCTGAATGACTATGTATTGAATCTCGACGCAGTTTGTGTTTTCCAACGTCATTAGGAGGCACTGAACGTTACAAATTACTATCAGTTTGGCGTCGGATTCGAAAATCTAGACTCAGAGGAGAACGACCATAAGGTGCCCGAGGCAGAAATATCCCCTTGGAGGCATGTCGGCTGGAGGACGATGTATTGAATCTCCACGCAATTTGTGTATTCCATCGTCATTAGGAGGCCATTAACGTTACAATCAACTATAAGTTTTGCGTCTGATTCAAAAATTTAGACTCACAGAATAAAGAACATAAGGTGCCCGATGCAGCAATAGACCCTTGGAGACAAGTCGGCTGGAGGACGATTTATTGAATCTCGACGCAATTTGAGTGTTCCATCGTCATTAGGAGGCGCCGAACGTTACAATGAACTATCAGTTATGCGTCGGATTCGAAAATCTAGACTCACTGGAGAACGACCATAAGGTGCCCGAGGCAGCAATATACCCTTGGAGTCAAGTCGGCTGCCGGAGGATGTATTGAATCTCGACGCAATTTGAGTGCTCCATCGTCATTAGGAGGCGTTGAACGTTACAATTAACTATCAGTCTTGCGTCGGTTTCTAAAATCTAGACCCACAAGTGAACGACCATGAGGTGCCCGAGGCTGCAATGAAGATAAGTCAGCTGAATGACGATGTATTGAATCTCGACGTAATATCAGTGTTACAGCGTCATTAGGAGGCGCTGACCGTTACAATTGACAAACAGTTTTGCGTCGGATACGAAAATCTAGACTCACAGGAGACGGACCATATGGTGCCCGAGGCAACAATATCCTCTTGGAGACAAGACGGCTGGAGGACGATCTATTGAATGTCGACGTAATTTCAGTGTTCCATCGTCATTTGGAGGCCCTGAACGTTACAATGAACTATCATTTTTGCGTCGGATTCTAAAATCTAGACTCACAAGAGAACGCCCATAAGGTGCCCGAGGCAGCATTGGAGACAAGTCGGCCGAATGACGATGTATTCAATCTCGAAGTAATTTGAGTGTTTCATCGTGATAAGGAGGCCCTGAACGTTACAATTAACTATCGGTTTTGCGTCCGATTCTAAAATCTAGACTCACAGGAGAACGACCATAAGGTGCCCGAGGCAGCAATGGAGACAAGTCGGCTGAATGACAATGTATTGAATCTCGACGCAATTTCAGTGCTCCAACGTCAATAGGAGGCCATGAACGTTACAATTAACTATCAGTTATGCGTCGGATTCGAAAATCTAGACTCACAGGAGAACGACCATAAGGTGCCCGAAGCAGCAATAGACCCTTATAGACAAGTCGGCTGGAGGTCGATATATTGCATCTCGACCCAATTTGAGTGTTCCATCGTCATTAGGAGTCCCTGAACTTTACAATTAACTATCGGTTTTGCTTCGGATTCGAAATTCGAGACTCACAGGTTAACCACCATAAGGTGCCCGAGGCAGCAATAGACCCTTGGAGACAAGTCGGCTGGAGGACGATGTATTGATTCTCGACGCAATTTGAGTGTTCCATCGTCATTAGGAGGCGCTGAACCTTACAATTAACTATCAGTTTTGCGTCGGATACGAAAATCTAGAGTCACAGGAGAACGACCATAAGGTGCCCGAGGCAGCAATAAAGCCTTGAAGATAAGTCGGCTGAATGACGTGTATTGAATCTCGACGTAATTTGAGTGTTCCATCGTCATTAGTAGGTGCTGAACGTTACAATTAACTATCAGCTATGCGTCGGATTCGAAAATCTATACTCACAGGAGTACGACCATAAGGAGCGCTAGGCAGCAATAGACCCTTGGAGACTAGTCGGCTGGATGACGATGTATTGAATCGCGACGCAATTTGAGTGTTCCATCGTCATTAGGAGACACAGAACGTGACAATTAACTATCAGTTTTGCATCGGAATCGAAAATCTAGACTCACAGGAGACCGACCATAAGGTGCCCGAGGCAGCAATAGACCTTTGGAGACTAGTCGGCTGGAGGACATGTGTTGAATCTCGACGCAATTTGAGTGTTCCATCTTCGTTAGGAGGCCCAGAACGTTACAATTAACTATCAGTTTTGCGTCGGATTCTAAAATCTAGACTCACTGGAGAACGACCATAAGGTGCCCGAGGCAGCAATAGACCCTTGGAGACAAGTCGGCTGAATGACGATGTATTGAATCTCAACAAAATTTTAGTGTTCCATCGTCATTAGGAGGCGCTGAACGTTACAATTAACTGTCAGCAATGCATCGGATTCGAAAATCTAGACTCAAAGGAGAACGACCATAAGGTGCCCGGCTGGAGGATGATGTATTGAATCTCGACGCAATTTGAGTGTTCCATCGTCATTAGGAGGCGCTGAACGTAACAGTTAACTCTCAGTTTTGCGTCGGATACGAAAATCTAGACTCACAGGAGACGGACCATATGGAGCCCGAGGCAGCAACATCCCCTTGGAGACAAGGCGGCTGGTGGACGATGTATTGAATCTCGACGCAATTTGAGTGCTCCATTATCATTATGAGGCCCTTAACGTTACATTTAACTATTAGTTTTGCGTCGGATTTGAAAATCTAAACGCACAGGAGCTCGACCATAAGGTGCCAGAGGCAGCAGTAGACCCTTGGAGACATGTCGGCTGGAGGACGATCTATTGAATCGACACGCAATTTGAGTGTTCCATCGTCATTAGGAGACCCTGAACGTTACAATTAACTATCAGTTTTTCGCCTGAATCGCAAATTTAGACTCACTGGAGACCGACCATAAGGTGCCCGAAGCAGCAATAGACCCTTGGAGACAAGTCGGCTGAATGACGATGTATTTAATCTCGAAGCAATTTGAGTGTTCCATCGTCATTAGGTGCCGCTGAATGTTACAATTAACTATTAGTTTTGCGTCGGATACGAAAATCTAGACTCACAGGAGACGGACCATATGGTGCCCGAGGCAGCAATAGACCCTTGGAGACTAGTCGGCTGGAGGACGATGTATTGAATCTCGACGAAATGTGAGTGTTCCATCTTCGTTAGGAGGCCATGAACGTTACAATTAACTATCAGTTTTGTGTCGGATTCGAAAGCCTAGACTCACAGGAGAACGACCATAAGGTGCCCGAGGCAGCAATAGACCTTTGGAGACAAGTCGGCTGGAGGACGATGTATTGAAACTTGACGCAATGTGAGTGTTCCATCGTCATTAGGAGGCCATTAACAATTCAATTAAGCATCAGTTATGCGTCGGATACGAAAATCTAGACTCACAGGAGACGGATCATAAGTTGCCCGAGGCAGCAATATCCCCTTATAGATAAGTCGGCTGGAGGACGATGTAAGGAATCTCGTCGCAATTTGAGTGTTCCATCGTCATTAGGAGGCGCTGAACGTTACAATTAACTATCAGTTTTGGGTCGGATACGAAAATCTAGAGTCGTAGGAGTCGGACCATATGGTGCCCGAGGCAGCAATATACGCTTGGAGACAAGTCGGCTGGAGGACGATGTATTGAATCTCGACGTAATTTGAGTGTTCCATCGTCATTAGGAGGCCCTGAACGTTACAATTAACTATCAGTTTTGCGTCGGATTCGAAAATCTAGACTCACAGGAGAACGACCATAAGGTGCCCGAGGCAGCTATAGACCCTTGGAGACAAGTCGATTGGAGGTCGATATATTGCATCTCGACGCAATTTGAGTGTTCCATCGTCATTAGGAGTCCCTGAACGTAACAATGAACTATCAGTTTTGCGTCTGATTCGGAAATCTAGACGCACAGGTGCAGCGAGGGGCAGCAGTAGACCCTTTGAGACAAGTCGGCTGGAGGACGATGTATTGAATCGCGACGCAATTTGAGTGTTCCATCGTCATTAGGAGGCACTGAACCTTACAATTATTTATCAGATATGCGTCGGATTCGAAAATCTAGACTCTGAGGAGAACGACCATAAGGTACCGGAGGCAGCAATACCCCTTGGAGGTAAGTTGGCTAAAGGACGATGTATTGAATCTCGACGCAATTTGAGTGTTCCATCGTCATTAGGAGGCCCTTAACCGTACAATTAACTATAAGTTTTGCGTCTGATTCGAAAATTTAGACTCACATGGGAACGACCATAAGGTGCCCGAGGCAGCAATACACCCTTGGAGACAAGTCGGCTGGAGGACGATGTATTGATTCTCGACGCAATTTGAGTGTTCCATCGTCATTAGGAGGCGCTGAATCTTACAATTAACTATCAGTTTTGCGTCGGATACGAAAATCTAGACTCACAGGAGAACGACCATAAGGTGACCGAGGCAGCAATAAAGCCTTGAAGATAAGTCGGCTGAATGACGTGTATTGAATCTCGACGCAATTTGAGTGTTCCATCGTCATTAGTAGGTGCTGAACGTTACAATTAACTATCAGCTATGCGTCGGATTCGAAAATCTATACTCACAGGAGTACGACCATAAGGAGCCCTAGGCAGCAATAGACCCTTGGAGACTAGTCGGCTGGATGACGATGTATTGATGCTCGACGCAATTTGAGTGTTCCATCGTCATTAGGAGTCCCTGAACGTTACAATTAACTATCAGAATTGCGTCGGATTCGAAAATCTAGACTGAGGAGAAAGACCATAAGGTGCCCGAGGCAGCAATATCCCCACGGAGACAAGTCGGCTGGAGGACGATGTATTGAATCGCGACGCAATTTGAGTGTTCCATCGTCATTAGGAGTCCCTGAACGTTACAATTAACTATCAGTTTTGCGTCTGATTCGGAAATCTAGACGCACAGGTGCAGCGAGGGGCAGCAGTAGACACTTTGAGACAAGTCGGCTGGAGGACGATGTATTGAATCGCGACGCAATTTGAGTGTTCCATCGTCATTAGGAGGCCCTTGACGTTACAATTATCTATTAGTTTTGTGTCTGATTCGAAAATTTAGACTCTCAGGACAGCGACCATAAGGTGCCCGAGGTGGCAATAGACCCTTGGAGACAAGTCGGCTGGAGGACGATGTATTGAAGCTCGACGAAATGTGAGTGTTCCATCTTCGTTAGGAGGCCATGAACGTTACAATTAACTATCAGTTATGTGTCGGATTCGAAAGCCTAGACTCACAGGAGAACGACCATAAGGTGCCCGAGGCAGCAATAGACCTTCGGAGACAAGTCGGCTGGAGGACGATGTATTGAAACTTGACGCAATGTGAGTGTTCCATCGTCATTAGGAGGCCATTAACAATACAATTAAGCATCAGTTATGCGTCGGATACGAAAATCTAGACTCACAAGAGACGGATCATAAGTTGCCCGAGGCAGCAATATCCCCTTGTAGATAAGTCGGCTGGAGGACGATGTAAGGAATCTCGACGCAATTTGAGTGTTCCATCGTCATTAGGAGGCGCTGAACGTTACAATTAACTATCAGTTATGCGTCGGATTCGAAAATATAGACTCACAGGCGAACGACCATAAGGTGAACGAGGCAGCAATAGACCCTTGGAGACAAGTCGGCTGAATGACGATGTCTAGAATCTAGACGCAATTTGAGTGTTCCATCGTCATTAGGAGGCCATTAATGTCACAATTAACCATCAGTTTTGCGTCTGATTCGAAAATCTAGACTAACAGGAGACGGATCATAAGTTGCCCGAGGCAGCAATATCCCCTTGTAGATAAGTCGGCTGGAGGACGATGTATTGAATCTCGACGGATTTTGAGTGTTCCATCGTCATTAGGAGGCACTGAACCTTACAATTATTTATCAGATATGCGTCGGATTCGAAAATCTAGACTCTGAGGAGAAAGACCATAAGGTACCGGAGGCAGCAATACCCCTTGGAGGCAAGTTAGCTAAAGGACGATGTATTGAATCTCGACGCAATTTGCGTGTTCCATCGTCATTAGGAGGCCCTTAACCGTACAATTAACTATAAGTTTTGCGTCTGATTCGAAAATTTAGACTCACATGGGAACGACCATAAGGTGCCCGAGGCAGCAATAGACCCTTGGAGACAAGTCGGCTGGAGGACGATGTATTGATTCTCGACGCAATTTGAGTGTTCCATCGTCATTAGGAGGCGCTGAACCTTACAATTAACTATCAGTTTTGCGTCGGATACGAAAATCTAGACTCACAGGAGAACGACCATAAGGTGCCCGAGGCAGCAATAAAGCCTTGAAGATAAGTCGGCTGAATGACGTGTATTGAATCTCGACATAATTTGAGTGTTCCATCGTCATTAGTAGGTGCTGAACGTTACAATTAACTATCAGCTATGCGTCGGATTCCAAAATCTATACTCACAGGAGTACGACCATAAGGAGCCCTTGGCAGCAATAGACCCTTGGAGACTAGTCGGCTGGATGACGATGTATTGATGCTCGACGCAATTTGAGTGTTCCATCGTCATTAGGAGTCCCTGAACGTTACAATTAACTATCAGAATTGCGTCGGATTCGAAAATCTAGACTGAGGAGAACGACCATAAGGTGCCCGACGCAGCAATATCCCCACGGAGACAAGTCGGCTGGAGGACGATGTATTGAATCGCGACGCAATTTGAGTGTTCCATCGTCATTAGGAGACACAGAACGTGACAATTAACTATCAGTTTTGCATCGGAATCGAAAATCTAGACTCACAGGAGACCGACCATAAGGTGCCCGAGGCAGCAATAGACCTTTGGAGACTAGTCGGCTGGAGGACATGTATTGAATCTCGACGCAATTTGAGTGTTCCATCTTCGTTAGGAGGCCCAGAACGTTACAATTAACTATCAGTTTTGCGTCGGATTCTAAAATCTAGACTCACTGGAGAACGACCATAAGGTGCCCGAGGCAGCAATAGACCCTTGGAGACAAGTCGGCTGAATGACGATGTATTGAATCTCAACAAAATTTTAGTGTTCCATCGCCATTAGGAGGCGCTGAACGTTACAATTAACTGTCAGCAATGCATCGGATTCGAAAATCTAGACTCAAGGAGAACGACCATAAGGTGCCCGGCTGGAGGACGATGTATTGAATGTCGACGCAATTTGAGTGTTCCATCGTCATTAGGAGGCGCTGAACGTAACAGTTAACTCTCAGTTTTGCGTCGGATACGAAAATCTAGACTCACAGGAGACGGACCATATGGAGCCCGAGGCAGCAACATCCCCTTGGAGACAAGGCGGCTGGTGGACGATGTATTGAATCTCGACGCAATTTGAGTGCTCCATTATCATTATGAGGCCCTTAACGTTACATTTAACTATTAGTTTTGCGTCGGATTTGAAAATCTAAACGCACAGGAGCACGACCATAAGGTGCCAGAGGCAGCAGTAGACCCTTGGAGACATGTCGGCTGGAGGACGATCTATTGAATCGACACGCAATTTGAGTGTTCCATCGTCATTAGGAGGCCCTGAACGTTACAATTAACTATCAGTTTTGCGTCGGATTCGAAAATCTAGACTCACAGGAGAACGACCATAAGGTGCCCGAGGCAGCTATAGACCCTTGGAGACAAGTCGATTGGAGGTCGATATATTGCATCTCGACGCAATTTGAGTGTTCCATCGTCATTAGGAGTCCCTGAACGTAACAATGAACTATCAGTTTTGCGTCTGATTCGGAAATCTAGACGCACAGGTGCAGCGAGGGGCAGCAGTAGACCCTTTGAGACAAGTCGGCTGGAGGACGATGTATTGAATCGCACCGCAATTTGAGTGTTCCATCGTCATTAGGAGGCCCTTAACGTTACAATTATCTATTAGTTTTGTGTCTGATTCGAAAATTTAGACTCTCAGGACAGCGACCATAAGGTGCCCGAGGTGGCAATAGACCCTTGGAGACAAGTCGGCTGGAGGACGATGTATTGAATCTCGACGAAATGTGAGTGTTCCATCTTCGTTAGGAGGCCATGAACGTTACAATTAACTATCAGTTATGTGTCGGATTCGAAAGCCTAGACTCACAGGAGAACGACCATAAGGTGCCCGAGGCAGCAATAGACCTTTGGAGACAAGTCGGCTGGAATACGATGTATTGAAACTTGACGCAATGTGAGTGTTCCATCGTCATTAGTAGGCCATTAACAATACAATTAAGCATCAGTTATGCGTCGGATACGAAAATCTAGACTCACAGGAGACGGATCATAAGTTGCCCGAGGCAGCAATATCCCCTTGTAGATAAGTCGGCTGGAGGACGATGTAAGGAATCTCGACGCAATTTGAGTGTTCCATCGTAATTAGGAGGCGCTGAACGTTACAATTAACTATCAGTTATGCGTCGGATTCGAAAATATAGACTCACAGGCGAACGACCATAAGGTGAACGAGGCAGCAATAGACCCTTGGAGACAAGTCGGCTGAATGACGATGTCTTGAATCTAGGCGCAATTTGAGTGTTCCATCGTCATTAGGAGGCCATTAACGTCACAATTAACCATCAGTTTTGCGTCTGATTCGAAAATCTAGACTAACAGGAGACGGACCATAAGTTGCCCGAGGCAGCAATATCCCCTAGTAGATAAGTCGGCTGGAGGACGATGTATTGAATCTCGACGGAATTTGAGTGTTCCATCGTCATTAGGAGGCACTGAACCTTACAATTATTTATCAGATATGCGTCGGATTCGAAAATCTAGACTCTGAGGAGAACGACCATAAGGTACCGGAGGCAGCAATACCCCTTGGAGGCAAGTTGGCTAACGGACAATGTATTGAATCTCGACGCAATTTGAGTGTTCCATCGTCATTAGGAGGCCCTTAACCGTACAATTAACTATAAGTTTTGCGTCTGATTCGAAAATTTAGACTCACATGGGAACGACCATAAGGTGCCCGAGGCAGCAATACACCCTTGGAGACAAGTCGGCTGGAGGACGATGTATTGATTCTCGACGCAATTTGAGTGTTCCATCGTCATTAGGAGGCGCTGAACCTTACAATTAACTATCAGTTTTGCGTCGGATACGAAAATCTAGACTCACAGGAGAACGACCATAAGGTGCCCGAGGCAGCAATAAAGCCTTGAAGATAAGTCGGCTGAATGACGTGTATTGAATCTCGACGCAATTTGAGTGTTCCATCGTCATTAGTAGGTGCTGAACGTTACAATTAACTATCAGCTATGCGTCGGATTCGAAAATCTATACTCACAGGAGTACGACCATAAGGAGCCCTAGGCAGCAATAGACCCTTGGAGACTAGTCGGCTGGATGACGATGTATTGATGCTCGACGCAATTTGAGTGTTCCATCGTCATTAGGAGTCCCTGAACGTTACAATTAACTATCAGAATTGCGTCGGATTCGAAAATCTAGACTGAGGAGAAAGACCATAAGGTGCCCGAGGCAGCAATATCCCCACGGAGACAAGTCGGCTGGAGGACGATGTATTGAATCGCGACGCAATTTGAGTGTTCCATCGTCATTAGGAGTCCCTGAACGTTACAATTAACTATCAGTTTTGCGTCTGATTCGGAAATCTAGACGCACAGGTGCAGCGAGGGGCAGCAGTAGACACTTTGAGACAAGTCGGCTGGAGGACGATGTATTGAATCGCGACGCAATTTGAGTGTTCCATCGTCATTAGGAGGCCCTTGACGTTACAATTATCTATTAGTTTTGTGTCTGATTCGAAAATTTAGACTCTCAGGACAGCGACCATAAGGTGCCCGAGGTGGCAATAGACCCTTGGAGACAAGTCGGCTGGAGGACGATGTATTGAAGCTCGACGAAATGTGAGTGTTCCATCTTCGTTAGGAGGCCATGAACGTTACAATTAACTATCAGTTATGTGTCGGATTCGAAAGCCTAGACTCACAGGAGAACGACCATAAGGTGCCCGAGGCAGCAATAGACCTTCGGAGACAAGTCGGCTGGAGGACGATGTATTGAAACTTGACGCAATGTGAGTGTTCCATCGTCATTAGGAGGCCATTAACAATACAATTAAGCATCAGTTATGCGTCGGATACGAAAATCTAGACTCACAAGAGACGGATCATAAGTTGCCCGAGGCAGCAATATCCCCTTGTAGATAAGTCGGCTGGAGGACGATGTAAGGAATCTCGACGCAATTTGAGTGTTCCATCGTCATTAGGAGGCGCTGAACGTTACAATTAACTATCAGTTATGCGTCGGATTCGAAAATATAGACTCACAGGCGAACGACCATAAGGTGAACGAGGCAGCAATAGACCCTTGGAGACAAGTCGGCTGAATGACGATGTCTAGAATCTAGACGCAATTTGAGTGTTCCATCGTCATTAGGAGGCCATTAATGTCACAATTAACCATCAGTTTTGCGTCTGATTCGAAAATCTAGACTAACAGGAGACGGATCATAAGTTGCCCGAGGCAGCAATATCCCCTTGTAGATAAGTCGGCTGGAGGACGATGTATTGAATCTCGACGGATTTTGAGTGTTCCATCGTCATTAGGAGGCACTGAACCTTACAATTATTTATCAGATATGCGTCGGATTCGAAAATCTAGACTCTGAGGAGAAAGACCATAAGGTACCGGAGGCAGCAATACCCCTTGGAGGCAAGTTAGCTAAAGGACGATGTATTGAATCTCGACGCAATTTGCGTGTTCCATCGTCATTAGGAGGCCCTTAACCGTACAATTAACTATAAGTTTTGCGTCTGATTCGAAAATTTAGACTCACATGGGAACGACCATAAGGTGCCCGAGGCAGCAATAGACCCTTGGAGACAAGTCGGCTGGAGGACGATGTATTGATTCTCGACGCAATTTGAGTGTTCCATCGTCATTAGGAGGCGCTGAACCTTACAATTAACTATCAGTTTTGCGTCGGATACGAAAATCTAGACTCACAGGAGAACGACCATAAGGTGCCCGAGGCAGCAATAAAGCCTTGAAGATAAGTCGGCTGAATGACGTGTATTGAATCTCGACATAATTTGAGTGTTCCATCGTCATTAGTAGGTGCTGAACGTTACAATTAACTATCAGCTATGCGTCGGATTCGAAAATCTATACTCACAGGAGTACGACCATAAGGAGCCCTTGGCAGCAATAGACCCTTGGAGACTAGTCGGCTGGATGACGATGTATTGATGCTCGACGCAATTTGAGTGTTCCATCGTCATTAGGAGTCCCTGAACGTTACAATTAACTATCAGAATTGCGTCGGATTCGAAAATCTAGACTGAGGAGAACGACCATAAGGTGCCCGACGCAGCAATATCCCCACGGAGACAAGTCGGCTGGAGGACGATGTATTGAATCGCGACGCAATTTGAGTGTTCCATCGTCATTAGGAGACACAGAACGTGACAATTAACTATCAGTTTTGCATCGGAATCGAAAATCTAGACTCACAGGAGACCGACCATAAGGTGCCCGAGGCAGCAATAGACCTTTGGAGACTAGTCGGCTGGAGGACATGTATTGAATCTCGACGCAATTTGAGTGTTCCATCTTCGTTAGGAGGCCCAGAACGTTACAATTAACTATCAGTTTTGCGTCGGATTCTAAAATCTAGACTCACTGGAGAACGACCATAAGGTGCCCGAGGCAGCAATAGACCCTTGGAGACAAGTCGGCTGAATGACGATGTATTGAATCTCAACAAAATTTTAGTGTTCCATCGCCATTAGGAGGCGCTGAACGTTACAATTAACTGTCAGCAATGCATCGGATTCGAAAATCTAGACTCAAAGGAGAACGACCATAAGGTGCCCGGCTGGAGGACGATGTATTGAATGTCGACGCAATTTGAGTGTTCCATCGTCATTAGGAGGCGCTGAACGTAACAGTTAACTCTCAGTTTTGCGTCGGATACGAAAATCTAGACTCACAGGAGACGGACCATATGGAGCCCGAGGCAGCAACATCCCCTTGGAGACAAGGCGGCTGGTGGACGATGTATTGAATCTCGACGCAATTTGAGTGCTCCATTATCATTATGAGGCCCTTAACGTTACATTTAACTATTAGTTTTGCGTCGGATTTGAAAATCTAAACGCACAGGAGCACGACCATAAGGTGCCAGAGGCAGCAGTAGACCCTTGGAGACATGTCGGCTGGAGGACGATCTATTGAATCGACACGCAATTTGAGTGTTCCATCGTCATTAGGAGGCCCTGAACGTTACAATTAACTATCAGTTTTGCGTCGGATTCGAAAATCTAGACTCACAGGAGAACGACCATAAGGTGCCCGAGGCAGCTATAGACCCTTGGAGACAAGTCGATTGGAGGTCGATATATTGCATCTCGACGCAATTTGAGTGTTCCATCGTCATTAGGAGTCCCTGAACGTAACAATGAACTATCAGTTTTGCGTCTGATTCGGAAATCTAGACGCACAGGTGCAGCGAGGGGCAGCAGTAGACCCTTTGAGACAAGTCGGCTGGAGGACGATGTATTGAATCGCACCGCAATTTGAGTGTTCCATCGTCATTAGGAGGCCCTTAACGTTACAATTATCTATTAGTTTTGTGTCTGATTCGAAAATTTAGACTCTCAGGACAGCGACCATAAGGTGCCCGAGGTGGCAATAGACCCTTGGAGACAAGTCGGCTGGAGGACGATGTATTGAATCTCGACGAAATGTGAGTGTTCCATCTTCGTTAGGAGGCCATGAACGTTACAATTAACTATCAGTTTTGTGTCGGATTCGAAAGCCTAGACTCACAGGAGAACGACCATAAGGTGCCCGAGGCAGCAATAGACCTTTGGAGACAAGTCGGCTGGAATACGATGTATTGAAACTTGACGCAATGTGAGTGTTCCATCGTCATTAGTAGGCCATTAACAATACAATTAAGCATCAGTTATGCGTCGGATACGAAAATCTAGACTCACAGGAGACGGATCATAAGTTGCCCGAGGCAGCAATATCCCCTTGTAGATAAGTCGGCTGGAGGACGATGTAAGGAATCTCGACGCAATTTGAGTGTTCCATCGTAATTAGGAGGCGCTGAACGTTACAATTAACTATCAGTTATGCGTCGGATTCGAAAATATAGACTCACAGGCGAACGACCATAAGGTGAACGAGGCAGCAATAGACCCTTGGAGACAAGTCGGCTGAATGACGATGTCTTGAATCTAGGCGCAATTTGAGTGTTCCATCGTCATTAGGAGGCCATTAACGTCACAATTAACCATCAGTTTTGCGTCTGATTCGAAAATCTAGACTAACAGGAGACGGACCATAAGTTGCCCGAGGCAGCAATATCCCCTAGTAGATAAGTCGGCTGGAGGACGATGTATTGAATCTCGACGGAATTTGAGTGTTCCATCGTCATTAGGAGGCACTGAACCTTACAATTATTTATCAGATATGCGTCGGATTCGAAAATCTAGACTCTGAGGAGAACGACCATAAGGTACCGGAGGCAGCAATACCCCTTGGAGGCAAGTTGGCTAAAGGACGATGTATTGAATCTCGACGCAATTTGAGTGTTCCATCGTCATTAGGAGGCCCTTAACCGTACAATTAACTATAAGTTTTGCGTCTGATTCGAAAATTTAGACTCACATGGGAACGACCATAAGGTGCCCGAGGCAGCAATACACCCTTGGAGACAAGTCGGCTGGAGGACGATGTATTGATTCTCGACGCAATTTGAGTGTTCCATCGTCACTAGGAGGCGCTGAATCTTACAATTAACTATCAGTTTTGCGTCGGATACGAAAATCTAGACTCACAGGAGAACGACCATAAGGTGACCGAGGCAGCAATAAAGCCTTGAAGATAAGTCGGCTGAATGACGTGTATTGAATCTCGACGCAATTTGAGTGTTCCATCGTCATTAGTAGGTGCTGAACGTTACAATTAACTATCAGCTATGCGTCGGATTCGAAAATCTATACTCACAGGAGTACGACCATAAGGAGCCCTAGGCAGCAATAGACCCTTGGAGACTAGTCGGCTGGATGACGATGTATTGATGCTCGACGCAATTTGAGTGTTCCATCGTCATTAGGAGTCCCTGAACGTTACAATTAACTATCAGAATTGCGTCGGATTCGAAAATCTAGACTGAGGAGAAAGACCATAAGGTGCCCGAGGCAGCAATATCCCCACGGAGACAAGTCGGCTGGAGGACGATGTATTGAATCGCGACGCAATTTGAGTGTTCCATCGTCATTAGGAGTCCCTGAACGTTACAATTAACTATCAGTTTTGCGTCTGATTCGGAAATCTAGACGCACAGGTGCAGCGAGGGGCAGCAGTAGACACTTTGAGACAAGTCGGCTGGAGGACGATGTATTGAATCGCGACGCAATTTGAGTGTTCCATCGTCATTAGGAGGCCCTTGACGTTACAATTATCTATTAGTTTTGTGTCTGATTCGAAAATTTAGACTCTCAGGACAGCGACCATAAGGTGCCCGAGGTGGCAATAGACCCTTGGAGACAAGTCGGCTGGAGGACGATGTATTGAAGCTCGACGAAATGTGAGTGTTCCATCTTCGTTAGGAGGCCATGAACGTTACAATTAACTATCAGTTATGTGTCGGATTCGAAAGCCTAGACTCACAGGAGAACGACCATAAGGTGCCCGAGGCAGCAATAGACCTTCGGAGACAAGTCGGCTGGAGGACGATGTATTGAAACTTGACGCAATGTGAGTGTTCCATCGTCATTAGGAGGCCATTAACAATACAATTAAGCATCAGTTATGCGTCGGATACGAAAATCTAGACTCACAAGAGACGGATCATAAGTTGCCCGAGGCAGCAATATCCCCTTGTAGATAAGTCGGCTGGAGGACGATGTAAGGAATCTCGACGCAATTTGAGTGTTCCATCGTCATTAGGAGGCGCTGAACGTTACAATTAACTATCAGTTATGCGTCGGATTCGAAAATATAGACTCACAGGCGAACGACCATAAGGTGAACGAGGCAGCAATAGACCCTTGGAGACAAGTCGGCTGAATGACGATGTCTAGAATCTAGACGCAATTTGAGTGTTCCATCGTCATTAGGAGGCCATTAATGTCACAATTAACCATCAGTTTTGCGTCTGATTCGAAAATCTAGACTAACAGGAGACGGATCATAAGTTGCCCGAGGCAGCAATATCCCCTTGTAGATAAGTCGGCTGGAGGACGATGTATTGAATCTCGACGGATTTTGAGTGTTCCATCGTCATTAGGAGGCACTGAACCTTACAATTATTTATCAGATATGCGTCGGATTCGAAAATCTAGACTCTGAGGAGAAAGACCATAAGGTACCGGAGGCAGCAATACCCCTTGGAGGCAAGTTAGCTAAAGGACGATGTATTGAATCTCGACGCAATTTGCGTGTTCCATCGTCATTAGGAGGCCCTTAACCGTACAATTAACTATAAGTTTTGCGTCTGATTCGAAAATTTAGACTCACATGGGAACGACCATAAGGTGCCCGAGGCAGCAATAGACCCTTGGAGACAAGTCGGCTGGAGGACGATGTATTGATTCTCGACGCAATTTGAGTGTTCCATCGTCATTAGGAGGCGCTGAACCTTACAATTAACTATCAGTTTTGCGTCGGATACGAAAATCTAGACTCACAGGAGAACGACCATAAGGTGCCCGAGGCAGCAATAAAGCCTTGAAGATAAGTCGGCTGAATGACGTGTATTGAATCTCGACATAATTTGAGTGTTCCATCGTCATTAGTAGGTGCTGAACGTTACAATTAACTATCAGCTATGCGTCGGATTCCAAAATCTATACTCACAGGAGTACGACCATAAGGAGCCCTTGGCAGCAATAGACCCTTGGAGACTAGTCGGCTGGATGACGATGTATTGAATCTCAACAAAATTTTAGTGTTCCATCGCCATTAGGAGGCGCTGAACGTTACAATTAACTGTCAGCAATGCATCGGATTCGAAAATCTAGACTCAAAGGAGAACGACCATAAGGTGCCCGGCTGGAGGACGATGTATTGAATGTCGACGCAATTTGAGTGTTCCATCGTCATTAGGAGGCGCTGAACGTAACAGTTAACTCTCAGTTTTGCGTCGGATACGAAAATCTAGACTCACAGGAGACGGACCATATGGAGCCCGAGGCAGCAACATCCCCTTGGAGACAAGGCGGCTGGTGGACGATGTATTGAATCTCGACGCAATTTGAGTGCTCCATTATCATTATGAGGCCCTTAACGTTACATTTAACTATTAGTTTTGCGTCGGATTTGAAAATCTAAACGCACAGGAGCACGACCATAAGGTGCCAGAGGCAGCAGTAGACCCTTGGAGACATGTCGGCTGGAGGACGATCTATTGAATCGACACGCAATTTGAGTGTTCCATCGTCATTAGGAGGCCCTGAACGTTACAATTAACTATCAGTTTTGCGTCGGATTCGAAAATCTAGACTCACAGGAGAACGACCATAAGGTGCCCGAGGCAGCTATAGACCCTTGGAGACAAGTCGATTGGAGGTCGATATATTGCATCTCGACGCAATTTGAGTGTTCCATCGTCATTAGGAGTCCCTGAACGTAACAATGAACTATCAGTTTTGCGTCTGATTCGGAAATCTAGACGCACAGGTGCAGCGAGGGGCAGCAGTAGACCCTTTGAGACAAGTCGGCTGGAGGACGATGTATTGAATCGCACCGCAATTTGAGTGTTCCATCGTCATTAGGAGGCCCTTAACGTTACAATTATCTATTAGTTTTGTGTCTGATTCGAAAATTTAGACTCTCAGGACAGCGACCATAAGGTGCCCGAGGTGGCAATAGACCCTTGGAGACAAGTCGGCTGGAGGACGATGTATTGAATCTCGACGAAATGTGAGTGTTCCATCTTCGTTAGGAGGCCATGAACGTTACAATTAACTATCAGTTATGTGTCGGATTCGAAAGCCTAGACTCACAGGAGAACGACCATAAGGTGCCCGAGGCAGCAATAGACCTTTGGAGACAAGTCGGCTGGAATACGATGTATTGAAACTTGACGCAATGTGAGTGTTCCATCGTCATTAGTAGGCCATTAACAATACAATTAAGCATCAGTTATGCGTCGGATACGAAAATCTAGACTCACAGGAGACGGATCATAAGTTGCCCGAGGCAGCAATATCCCCTTGTAGATAAGTCGGCTGGAGGACGATGTAAGGAATCTCGACGCAATTTGAGTGTTCCATCGTAATTAGGAGGCGCTGAACGTTACAATTAACTATCAGTTATGCGTCGGATTCGAAAATATAGACTCACAGGCGAACGACCATAAGGTGAACGAGGCAGCAATAGACCCTTGGAGACAAGTCGGCTGAATGACGATGTCTTGAATCTAGGCGCAATTTGAGTGTTCCATCGTCATTAGGAGGCCATTAACGTCACAATTAACCATCAGTTTTGCGTCTGATTCGAAAATCTAGACTAACAGGAGACGGACCATAAGTTGCCCGAGGCAGCAATATCCCCTAGTAGATAAGTCGGCTGGAGGACGATGTATTGAATCTCGACGGAATTTGAGTGTTCCATCGTCATTAGGAGGCACTGAACCTTACAATTATTTATCAGATATGCGTCGGATTCGAAAATCTAGACTCTGAGGAGAACGACCATAAGGTACCGGAGGCAGCAATACCCCTTGGAGGCAAGTTGGCTAAAGGACGATGTATTGAATCTCGACGCAATTTGAGTGTTCCATCGTCATTAGGAGGCCCTTAACCGTACAATTAACTATAAGTTTTGCGTCTGATTCGAAAATTTAGACTCACATGGGAACGACCATAAGGTGCCCGAGGCAGCAATACACCCTTGGAGACAAGTCGGCTGGAGGACGATGTATTGATTCTCGACGCAATTTGAGTGTTCCATCGTCACTAGGAGGCGCTGAATCTTACAATTAACTATCAGTTTTGCGTCGGATACGAAAATCTAGACTCACAGGAGAACGACCATAAGGTGACCGAGGCAGCAATAAAGCCTTGAAGATAAGTCGGCTGAATGACGTGTATTGAATCTCGACGCAATTTGAGTGTTCCATCGTCATTAGTAGGTGCTGAACGTTACAATTAACTATCAGCTATGCGTCGGATTCGAAAATCTATACTCACAGGAGTACGACCATAAGGAGCCCTAGGCAGCAATAGACCCTTGGAGACTAGTCGGCTGGATGACGATGTATTGATGCTCGACGCAATTTGAGTGTTCCATCGTCATTAGGAGTCCCTGAACGTTACAATTAACTATCAGAATTGCGTCGGATTCGAAAATCTAGACTGAGGAGAAAGACCATAAGGTGCCCGAGGCAGCAATATCCCCACGGAGACAAGTCGGCTGGAGGACGATGTATTGAATCGCGACGCAATTTGAGTGTTCCATCGTCATTAGGAGTCCCTGAACGTTACAATTAACTATCAGTTTTGCGTCTGATTCGGAAATCTAGACGCACAGGTGCAGCGAGGGGCAGCAGTAGACACTTTGAGACAAGTCGGCTGGAGGACGATGTATTGAATCGCGACGCAATTTGAGTGTTCCATCGTCATTAGGAGGCCCTTGACGTTACAATTATCTATTAGTTTTGTGTCTGATTCGAAAATTTAGACTCTCAGGACAGCGACCATAAGGTGCCCGAGGTGGCAATAGACCCTTGGAGACAAGTCGGCTGGAGGACGATGTATTGAAGCTCGACGAAATGTGAGTGTTCCATCTTCGTTAGGAGGCCATGAACGTTACAATTAACTATCAGTTATGTGTCGGATTCGAAAGCCTAGACTCACAGGAGAACGACCATAAGGTGCCCGAGGCAGCAATAGACCTTCGGAGACAAGTCGGCTGGAGGACGATGTATTGAAACTTGACGCAATGTGAGTGTTCCATCGTCATTAGGAGGCCATTAACAATACAATTAAGCATCAGTTATGCGTCGGATACGAAAATCTAGACTCACAAGAGACGGATCATAAGTTGCCCGAGGCAGCAATATCCCCTTGTAGATAAGTCGGCTGGAGGACGATGTAAGGAATCTCGACGCAATTTGAGTGTTCCATCGTCATTAGGAGGCGCTGAACGTTACAATTAACTATCAGTTATGCGTCGGATTCGAAAATATAGACTCACAGGCGAACGACCATAAGGTGAACGAGGCAGCAATAGACCCTTGGAGACGAGTCGGCTGAATGACGATGTCTAGAATCTAGACGCAATTTGAGTGTTCCATCGTCATTAGGAGGCCATTAATGTCACAATTAACCATCAGTTTTGCGTCTGATTCGAAAATCTAGACTAACAGGAGACGGATCATAAGTTGCCCGAGGCAGCAATATCCCCTTGTAGATAAGTCGGCTGGAGGACGATGTATTGAATCTCGACGGATTTTGAGTGTTCCATCGTCATTAGGAGGCACTGAACCTTACAATTATTTATCAGATATGCGTCGGATTCGAAAATCTAGACTCTGAGGAGAAAGACCATAAGGTACCGGAGGCAAGTTAGCTAAAGGACGATGTATTGAATCTCGACGCAATTTGCGTGTTCCATCGTCATTAGGAGGCCCTTAACCGTACAATTAACTATAAGTTTTGCGTCTGATTCGAAAATTTAGACTCACATGGGAACGACCATAAGGTGCCCGAGGCAGCAATAGACCCTTGGAGACAAGTCGGCTGGAGGACGATGTATTGATTCTCGACGCAATTTGAGTGTTCCATCGTCATTAGGAGGCGCTGAACCTTACAATTAACTATCAGTTTTGCGTCGGATACGAAAATCTAGACTCACAGGAGAACGACCATAAGGTGCCCGAGGCAGCAATAAAGCCTTGAAGATAAGTCGGCTGAATGACGTGTATTGAATCTCGACATAATTTGAGTGTTCCATCGTCATTAGTAGGTGCTGAACGTTACAATTAACTATCAGCTATGCGTCGGATTCCAAAATCTATACTCACAGGAGTACGACCATAAGGAGCCCTTGGCAGCAATAGACCCTTGGAGACTAGTCGGCTGGATGACGATGTATTGATGCTCGACGCAATTTGAGTGTTCCATCGTAATTAGGAGTCCCTGAACGTTACAATTAACTATCAGAATTGCGTCGGATTCGAAAATCTAGACTGAGGAGAACGACCATAAGGTGCCCGAGGCAGCAATATCCCCACGGAGACAAGTCGGCTGGAGGACGATGTATTGAATCGCGACGCAATTTGAGTGTTCCATCGTCATTAGGAGACACAGAACGTGACAATTAACTATCAGTTTTGCATCGGAATCGAAAATCTAGACTCACAGGAGACCGACCATAAGGTGCCCGAGGCAGCAATAGACCTTTGGAGACTAGTCGGCTGGAGGACATGTATTGAATCTCGATGCAATTTGAGTGTTCCATCTTCGTTAGGAGGCCCAGAACGTTACAATTAACTATCAGTTTTGCGTCGGATTCTAAAATCTAGACTCACTGGAGAACGACCATAAGGTGCCCGAGGCAGCAATAGACCCTTGGAGACAAGTCGGCTGAATGACGATGTATTGAATCTCAACAAAATTTTAGTGTTCCATCGTCATTAGGAGGCGCTGAACGTTACAATTAACTGTCAGCAATGCATCGGATTCGAAAATCTAGACTCAAAGGAGAACGACCATAAGGTGCCCGGCTGGAGGACGATGTATTGAATGTCGACGCAATTTGAGTGTTCCATCGTCATTAGGAGGCGCTGAACGTAACAGTTAACTCTCAGTTTTGCGTCGGATACGAAAATCTAGACTCACAGGAGACGGACCATATGGAGCCCGAGGCAGCAACATCCCCTTGGAGACAAGGCGGCTGGTGGACGATGTATTGAATCTCGACGCAATTTGAGTGCTCCATTATCATTATGAGGCCCTTAACGTTACATTTAACTATTAGTTTTGCGTCGGATTTGAAAATCTAAACGCACAGGAGCACGACCATAAGGTGCCAGAGGCAGCAGTAGACCCTTGGAGACATGTCGGCTGGAGGACGATCTATTGAATCGACACGCAATTTGAGTGTTCCATCGTCATTAGGAGGCCCTGAACGTTGCAATTAACTATCAGTTTTGCGTCGGATTCGAAAATCTAGACTCACAGGAGAACGACCATAAGGTGCCCGAGGCAGCTATAGACCCTTGGAGAAAAGTCGATTGGAGGTCGATATATTGCATCTCGACGCAATTTGAGTGTTCCATCGTCATTAGGAGTCCCTGAACGTAACAATTAACTATCAGTTTTGCGTCTGATTCGGAAATCTAGACGCACAGGTGCAGCGAGGGGCAGCAGTAGACCCTTTGAGACAAGTCGGCTGGAGGACGATGTATTGAATCGCACCGCAATTTGAGTGTTCCATCGTCATTAGGAGGCCCTTAACGTTACAATTATCTATTAGTTTTGTGTCTGATTCGAAAATTTAGACTCTCAGGACAGCGACCATAAGGTGCCCGAGGTGGCAATAGACCCTTGGAGACAAGTCGGCTGGAGGACGATGTATTGAATCTCGACGAAATGTGAGTGTTCCATCTTCGTTAGGAGGCCATGAACGTTACAATTAACTATCAGTTATGTGTCGGATTCGAAAACCTAGACTCACAGGAGAACGACCATAAGGTGCCAGAGGCAGCAATAGACCTTCGGAGACAAGTCGGCTGGAGGACGATGTATTGAAACTTGACGCAATGTGAGTGTTCCATCGTCATTAGGAGGCCATTAACAATCAGTTATGCGTCGGATACGAAAATCTAGACTCACAAGAGACGGATCATAAGTTGCCCGAGGCAGCAATATCCCCTTGTAGATAAGTCGGCTGGAGGACGATGTAAGGAATCTCGACGCAATTTGAGTGTTCCATCGTCATTAGGAGGCGCTGAACGTTACAATTAACTATCAGTTATGCGTCGGATTCGAAAATATAGACTCACAGGCGAACGACCATAAGGTGAACGAGGCAGCAATAGACCCTTGGAGACAAGTCGGCTGAATGACGATGTCTAGAATCTAGACGCAATTTGAGTGTTCCATCGTCATTAGGAGGCCATTAATGTCACAATTAACCATCAGTTTTGCGTCTGATTCGAAAATCTAGACTAACAGGAGACGGATCATAAGTTGCCCGAGGCAGCAATATCCCCTTGTAGATAAGTCGGCTGGAGGACGATGTATTGAATCTCGACGGATTTTGAGTGTTCCATTGTCATTAGGAGGCACTGAACCTTACAATTATTTATCAGATATGCGTCGGATTCGAAAATCTAGACTCTGAGGAGAAAGACCATAAGGTACCGGAGGCAGCAATACCCCTTGGAGGCAAGTTAGCTAAAGGACGATGTATTGAATCTCGACGCAATTTGCGTGTTCCATCGTCATTAGGAGGCCCTTAACCGTACAATTAACTATAAGTTTTGCGTCTGATTCGAAAATTTAGACTCACATGGGAACGACCATAAGGTGCCCGAGGCAGCAATAGACCCTTGGAGACAAGTCGGCTGGAGGACGATGTATTGATTCTCGACGCAATTTGAGTGTTCCATCGTCATTAGGAGGCGCTGAACCTTACAATTAACTATCAGTTTTGCGTCGGATACGAAAATCTAGACTCACAGGAGAACGACCATAAGGTGCCCGAGGCAGCAATAAAGCCTTGAAGATAAGTCGGCTGAATGACGTGTATTGAATCTCGACATAATTTGAGTGTTCCATCGTCATTAGTAGGTGCTGAACGTTACAATTAACTATCAGCTATGCGTCGGATTCGAAAATCTATACTCACAGGAGTACGACCATAAGGAGCCCTTGGCAGCAATAGACCCTTGGAGACTAGTCGGCTGGATGACGATGTATTGATGCTTGACGCAATTTGAGTGTTCCATCGTCATTAGGAGTCCCTGAACGTTACAATTAACTATCAGAATTGCGTCGGATTCGAAAATCTAGACTGAGGAGAACGACCATAAGGTGCCCGAGGCAGCAATATCCCCACGGAGACAAGTCGGCTGGAGGACGATGTATTGAATCGCGACGCAATTTGAGTGTTCCATCGTCATTAGGAGACACAGAACGTGACAATTAACTATCAGTTTTGCATCGGAATCGAAAATCTAGACTCACAGGAGACCGACCATAAGGTGCCCGAGGCAGCAATAGACCTTTGGAGACTAGTCGGCTGGAGGACATGTATTGAATCTCGACGCAATTTGAGTGTTCCATCTTCGTTAGGAGGCCCAGAACGTTACAATTAACTATCAGTTTTGCGTCGGATTCTAAAATCTAGACTCACTGGAGAACGACCATAAGGTGCCCGAGGCAGCAATAGACCCTTGGAGACAAGTCGCCTGAATGACGATGTATTGAATCTCAACAAAATTTTAGTGTTCCATCGTCATTAGGAGGCGCTGAATCTTACAATTAACTATCAGTTTTGCGTCGGATACGAAAATCTAGACTCACAGGAGAACGACCATAAGGTGACCGAGGCAGAAATAAAGCCTTGAAGATAAGTCGGCTGAATGACGTGTATTGAATCTCGACGCAATTTGAGTGTTCCATCGTCATTAGTAGGTGCTGAACGTTACAATTAACTATCAGCTATGCGTCGGATTCGAAAATCTATACTCACAGGAGTACAACCATAAGGAGCCCTAGGCAGCAATAGACCCTTGGAGACTAGTCGGCTGGATGACGATGTATTGATGCTCGACGCAATTTGAGTGTTCCATCGTCATTAGGAGTCCCTGAACGTTACAATTAACTATCAGAATTGCGTCGGATTCGAAAATCTAGACTGAGGAGAAAGACCATAAGGTGCCCGAGGCAGCAATATCCCCACGGAGACAAGTCGGCTGGAGGACGATGTATTGAATCGCGACGCAATTTGAGTGTTCCATCGTCATTAGGAGTCCCTGAACGTTACAATTAACTATCAGTTTTGCGTCTGATTGGGAAATCTAGACGCACAGGTGCAGCGAGGGGCAGCAGTAGACCCTTTGAGACAAGTCGGCTGGAGGACGATGTATTGAATCGCGACGCAATTTGAGTGTTCCATCGTCATTAGGAGGCCCTTGACGTTACAATTATCTATTAGTTTTGTGTCTGATTCGAAAATTTAGACTCTCAGGACAGCGACCATAAGGTGCCCGAGGTGGCAATAGGCCCATGGAGACAAGTCGGCTGGAGGACGATGTATTGAAGTTCGACGAAATGTGAGTGTTCCATCTTCGTTAGGAGGCCATGAACGTTACAATTAACTATCAGTTATGTGTCGGATTCGAAAGCCTAGACTCACAGGAGAACGACCATAAGGTGCCCGAGGCAGCAATAGACCTTCGGAGACAAGTCGGCTGGAGGACGATGTATTGAAACTTGACGCAATGTGAGTGTTCCATCGTCATTAGGAGGCCATTAACAATACAATTAAGCATCAGTTATGCGTCGGATACGAAAATCTAGACTCACAAGAGACGGATCATAAGTTGCCCGAGGCAGCAATATCCCCTTGTAGATAAGTCGGCTGGAGGACGATGTAAGGACTCTCGACGCAATTTGAGTGTTCCATCGTCATTAGGAGGCGCTGAACGTTACAATTAACTATCAGTTATGCGTCGGATTCGAAAATATAGACTCACAGGCGAACGACCATAAGGTGAACGAGGCAGCAATAGACCCTTGGAGACAAGTCGGCTGAATGACGATGTCTAGAATCTAGACGCAATTTGAGTGTTCCATCGTCATTAGGAGGCCATTAATGTCACAATTAACCATCAGTTTTGCGTCTGATTCGAAAATCTAGACTAACAGGAGACGGATCATAAGTTGCCCGAGGCAGCAATATCCCCTTGTAGATAAGTCGGCTGGAGGACGATGTATTGAATCTCGACGGATTTTGAGTGTTCCATCGTCATTAGGAGGCACTGAACCTTACAATTATTTATCAGATATGCGTCGGATTCGAAAATCTAGACTCTGAGGAGAAAGACCATAAGGTACCGGAGGCAGCAATACCCCTTGGAGGCAAGTTAGCTAAAGGACGATGTATTGAATCTCGACGCAATTTGCGTGTTCCATCGTCATTAGGCGGCCCTTAACCGTACAATTAACTATAAGTTTTGCGTCTGATTCGAAAATTTAGACTCACATGGGAACGACCATAAGGTGCCCGAGGCAGCAATAGACCCTTGGAGACAAGTCGGCTGGAGGACGATGTATTGATTCTCGACGCAATTTGAGTGTTCCATCGTCATTAGGAGGCGCTGAACCTTACAATTAACTATCAGTTTTGCGTCGGATACGAAAATCTAGACTCACAGGAGATCGACCATAAGGTGCCCGAGGCAGCAATAAAGCCTTGAAGATAAGTCGGCTGAATGACGTGTATTGAATCTCGACATAATTTGAGTGTTCCATCGTCATTAGTAGGTGCTGAACGTTACAATTAACTATCAGCTATGCGTCGGATTCGAAAATCTATACTCACAGGAGTACGATTATAAGGAGCCCTAGGCAGCAATAGACCCTTGGAGACTAGTCGGCTGGATGACGATGTATTGATGCTCGACGCAATTTGAGTGTTCCATCGTCATTAGGAGTCCCTGAACGTTACAATTAACTATCAGAATTGCGTCGGATTCGAAAATCTAGACTGAGGAGAAAGACCATAAGGTGCCCGAGGCAGCAATATCCCCACGGAGACAAGTCGGCTGGAGGACGATGTATTGAATCGCGACGCAATTTGAGTGTTCCATCGTCATTAGGAGTCCCTGAACGTTACAATTAACTATCAGTTTTGCGTCTGATTCGGAAATCTAGACGCACAGGTGCAGCGAGGGGCAGCAGTAGACACTTTGAGACAAGTCGGCTGGAGGACGATGTATTGAATCGCGACGCAATTTGAGTGTTCCATCGTCATTAGGAGGCCCTTGACGTTACAATTATCTATTAGTTTTGTGTCTGATTCGAAAATTTAGACTCTCAGGACGGCGACCATAAGGTGCCCGAGGTGGCAATAGACCCTTGGAGACAAGTCGGCTGGAGGACGATGTATTGAAGCTCGACGAAATGTGAGTGTTCCATCTTCGTTAGGAGGCCATGAACGTTACAATTAACTATCAGTTATGTGTCGGATTCGAAAGCCTAGACTCACAGGAGAACGACCATAAGGTGCCCGAGGCAGCAATAGACCTTCGGAGACAAGTCGGCTGGAGGACGATGTATTGAAACTTGACGCAATGTGAGTGTTCCATCGTCATTAGGAGGCCATTAACAATACAATTAAGCATCAGTTATGCGTCGGATACGAAAATCTAGACTCACAAGAGACGGATCATAAGTTGCCCGAGGCAGCAATATCCCCTTCTAGATAAGTCGGCTGGAGGACGATGTAAGGAATCTCGACGCAATTTGAGTGTTCCATCGTCATTAGGAGGCGCTGAACGTTACAATTAACTATCAGTTATGCGTCGGATTCGAAAATATAGACTCACAGGCGAACGACCATAAGGTGAACGAGGCAGCAATAGACCCTTGGAGACAAGTCGGCTGAATGACGATGTCTAGAATCTAGACGCAATTTGAGTGTTCCATCGTCATTAGGAGGCCATTAATGTCACAATTAACCATCAGTTTTGCGTCTGATTCGAAAATCTAGACTAACAGGAGACGGATCATAAGTTGCCCGAGGCAGCAATATCCCCTTGTAGATAAGTCGGCTGGAGGACGATGTATTGAATCTCGACGGATTTTGAGTGTTCCATCGTCATTAGGAGGCACTGAACCTTACAATTATTTATCAGATATGCGTCGGATTCGAAAATCTAGACTCTGAGGAGAAAGACCATAAGGTACCGGAGGCAAGTTAGCTAAAGGACGATGTATTGAATCTCGACGCAATTTGCGTGTTCCATCGTCATTAGGAGGCCCTTAACCGTACAATTAACTATAAGTTTTGCGTCTGATTCGAAAATTTAGACTCACATGGGAACGACCATAAGGTGCCCGAGGCAGCAATAGACCCTTGGAGACAAGTCGGCTGGAGGACGATGTATTGATTCTCGACGCAATTTGAGTGTTCCATCGTCATTAGGAGGCGCTGAACCTTACAATTAACTATCAGTTTTGCGTCGGATACGAAAATCTAGACTCACAGGAGAACGACCATAAGGTGCCCGAGGCAGCAATAAAGCCTTGAAGATAAGTCGGCTGAATGACGTGTATTGAATCTCGACATAATTTGAGTGTTCCATCGTCATTAGTAGGTGCTGAACGTTACAATTAACTATCAGCTATGCGTCGGATTCCAAAATCTATACTCACAGGAGTACGACCATAAGGAGCCCTTGGCAGCAATAGACCCTTGGAGACTAGTCGGCTGGATGACGATGTATTGATGCTCGACGCAATTTGAGTGTTCCATCGTAATTAGGAGTCCCTGAACGTTACAATTAACTATCAGAATTGCGTCGGATTCGAAAATCTAGACTGAGGAGAACGACCATAAGGTGCCCGAGGCAGCAATATCCCCACGGAGACAAGTCGGCTGGAGGACGATGTATTGAATCGCGACGCAATTTGAGTGTTCCATCGTCATTAGGAGACACAGAACGTGACAATTAACTATCAGTTTTGCATCGGAATCGAAAATCTAGACTCACAGGAGACCGACCATAAGGTGCCCGAGGCAGCAATAGACCTTTGGAGACTAGTCGGCTGGAGGACATGTATTGAATCTCGACGCAATTTGAGTGTTCCATCTTCGTTAGGAGGCCCAGAACGTTACAATTAACTATCAGTTTTGCGTCGGATTCTAAAATCTAGACTCACTGGAGAACGACCATAAGGTGCCCGAGGCAGCAATAGACCCTTGGAGACAAGTCGGCTGAATGACGATGTATTGAATCTCAACAAAATTTTAGTGTTCCATCGTCATTAGGAGGCGCTGAACGTTACAATTAACTGTCAGCAATGCATCGGATTCGAAAATCTAGACTCAAAGGAGAACGACCATAAGGTGCCCGGCTGGAGGACGATGTATTGAATGTCGACGCAATTTGAGTGTTCCATCGTCATTAGGAGGCGCTGAACGTAACAGTTAACTCTCAGTTTTGCGTCGGATACGAAAATCTAGACTCACAGGAGACGGACCATATGGAGCCCGAGGCAGCAACATCCCCTTGGAGACAAGGCGGCTGGTGGACGATGTATTGAATCTCGACGCAATTTGAGTGCTCCATTATCATTATGAGGCCCTTAACGTTACATTTAACTATTAGTTTTGCGTCGGATTTGAAAATCTAAACGCACAGGAGCACGACCATAAGGTGCCAGAGGCAGCAGTAGACCCTTGGAGACATGTCGGCTGGAGGACGATCTATTGAATCGACACGCAATTTGAGTGTTCCATCGTCATTAGGAGGCCCTGAACGTTACAATTAACTATCAGTTTTGCGTCGGATTCGAAAATCTAGACTCACAGGAGAACGACCATAAGGTGCCCGAGGCAGCTATAGACCCTTGGAGACAAGTCGATTGGAGGTCGATATATTGCATCTCGACGCAATTTGAGTGTTCCATCGTCATTAGGAGTCCCTGAACGTAACAATTAACTATCAGTTTTGCGTCTGATTCGGAAATCTAGACGCACAGGTGCAGCGAGGGGCAGCAGTAGACCCTTTGAGACAAGTCGGCTGGAGGACGATGTATTGAATCGCACCGCAATTTGAGTGTTCCATCGTCATTAGGAGGCCCTTAACGTTACAATTATCTATTAGTTTTGTGTCTGATTCGAAAATTTAGACTCTCAGGACAGCGACCATAAGGTGCCCGAGGTGGCAATAGACCCTTGGAGACAAGTCGGCTGGAGGACGATGTATTGAATCTCGACGAAATGTGAGTGTTCCATCTTCGTTAGGAGGCCATGAACGTTACAATTAACTATCAGTTATGTGTCGGATTCGAAAGCCTAGACTCACAGGAGAACGACCATAAGGTGCCAGAGGCAGCAATAGACCTTCGGAGACAAGTCGGCTGGAGGACGATGTATTGAAACTTGACGCAATGTGAGTGTTCCATCGTCATTAGGAGGCCATTAACAATCAGTTATGCGTCGGATACGAAAATCTAGACTCACAAGAGACGGATCATAAGTTGCCCGAGGCAGCAATATCCCCTTGTAGATAAGTCGGCTGGAGGACGATGTAAGGAATCTCGACGCAATTTGAGTGTTCCATCGTCATTAGGAGGCGCTGAACGTTACAATTAACTATCAGTTATGCGTCGGATTCGAAAATATAGACTCACAGGCGAACGACCATAAGGTGAACGAGGCAGCAATAGACCCTTAGAGACAAGTCGGCTGAATGACGATGTCTAGAATCTAGACGCAATTTGAGTGTTCCATCGTCATTAGGAGGCCATTAATGTCACAATTAACCATCAGTTTTGCGTCTGATTCGAAAATCTAGACTAACAGGAGACGGATCATAAGTTGCCCGAGGCAGCAATATCCCCTTGTAGATAAGTCGGCTGGAGGACGATGTATTGAATCTCGACGGATTTTGAGTGTTCCATTGTCATTAGGAGGCACTGAACCTTACAATTATTTATCAGATATGCGTCGGATTCGAAAATCTAGACTCTGAGGAGAAAGACCATAAGGTACCGGAGGCAGCAATACCCCTTGGAGGCAAGTTAGCTAAAGGACGATGTATTGAATCTCGACGCAATTTGCGTGTTCCATCGTCATTAGGAGGCCCTTAACCGTACAATTAACTATAAGTTTTGCGTCTGATTCGAAAATTTAGACTCACATGGGAACGACCATAAGGTGCCCGAGGCAGCAATAGACCCTTGGAGACAAGTCGGCTGGAGGACGATGTATTGATTCTCGACGCAATTTGTGTTTTCCATCGTCATTAGGAGGCGCTGAACCTTACAATTAACTATCAGTTTTGCGTCGGATACGAAAATCTAGACTCACAGGAGAACGACCATAAGGTGCCCGAGGCAGCAATAAAGCCTTGAAGATAAGTCGGCTGAATGACGTGTATTGAATCTCGACATAATTTGAGTGTTCCATCGTCATTAGTAGGTGCTGAACGTTACAATTAACTATCAGCTATGCGTCGGATTCGAAAATCTATACTCACAGGAGTACGACCATAAGGAGCCCTTGGCAGCAATAGACCCTTGGAGACTAGTCGGCTGGATGACGATGTATTGATGCTTGACGCAATTTGAGTGTTCCATCGTCATTAGGAGTCCCTGAACGTTACAATTAACTATCAGAATTGCGTCGGATTCGAAAATCTAGACTGAGGAGAACGACCATAAGGTGCCCGAGGCAGCAATATCCCCACGGAGACAAGTCGGCTGGAGGACGATGTATTGAATCGCGACGCAATTTGAGTGTTCCATCGTCATTAGGAGACACAGAACGTGACAATTAACTATCAGTTTTGCATCGGAATCGAAAATCTAGACTCACAGGAGACCGACCATAAGGTGCCCGAGGCAGCAATAGACCTTTGGAGACTAGTCGGCTGGAGGACATGTATTGAATCTCGACGCAATTTGAGTGTTCCATCTTCGTTAGGAGGCCCAGAACGTTACAATTAACTATCAGTTTTGCGTCGGATTCTAAAATCTAGACTCACTGGAGAACGACCATAAGGTGCCCGAGGCAGCAATAGACCCTTGGAGACAAGTCGCCTGAATGACGATGTATTGAATCTCAACAAAATTTTAGTGTTCCATCGTCATTAGGAGGCGCTGAATCTTACAATTAACTATCAGTTTTGCGTCGGATACGAAAATCTAGACTCACAGGAGAACGACCATAAGGTGACCGAGGCAGAAATAAAGCCTTGAAGATAAGTCGGCTGAATGACGTGTATTGAATCTCGACGCAATTTGAGTGTTCCATCGTCATTAGTAGGTGCTGAACGTTACAATTAACTATCAGCTATGCGTCGGATTCGAAAATCTATACTCACAGGAGTACAACCATAAGGAACCCTAGGCAGCAATAGACCCTTGGAGACTAGTCGGCTGGATGACGATGTATTGATGCTCGACGCAATTTGAGTGTTCCATCGTCATTAGGAGTCCCTGAACGTTACAATTAACTATCAGAATTGCGTCGGATTCGAAAATCTAGACTGAGGAGAAAGACCATAAGGTGCCCGAGGCAGCAATATCCCCACGGAGACAAGTCGGCTGGAGGACGATGTATTGAATCGCGACGCAATTTGAGTGTTCCATCGTCATTAGGAGTCCCTGAACGTTACAATTAACTATCAGTTTTGCGTCTGATTGGGAAATCTAGACGCACAGGTGCAGCGAGGGGCAGCAGTAGACCCTTTGAGACAAGTCGGCTGGAGGACGATGTATTGAATCGCGACGCAATTTGAGTGTTCCATCGTCATTAGGAGGCCCTTGACGTTACAATTATCTATTAGTTTTGTGTCTGATTCGAAAATTTAGACTCTCAGGACAGCGACCATAAGGTGCCCGAGGTGGCAATAGGCCCATGGAGACAAGTCGGCTGGAGGACGATGTATTGAAGTTCGACGAAATGTGAGTGTTCCATCTTCGTTAGGAGGCCATGAACGTTACAATTAACTATCAGTTATGTGTCGGATTCGAAAGCCTAGACTCACAGGAGAACGACCATAAGGTGCCCGAGGCAGCAATAGACCTTCGGAGACAAGTCGGCTGGAGGACGATGTATTGAAACTTGACGCAATGTGAGTGTTCCATCGTCATTAGGAGGCCATTAACAATACAATTAAGCATCAGTTATGCGTCGGATACGAAAATCTAGACTCACAAGAGACGGATCATAAGTTGCCCGAGGCAGCAATATCCCCTTGTAGATAAGTCGGCTGGAGGACGATGTAAGGACTCTCGACGCAATTTGAGTGTTCCATCGTCATTAGGAGGCGCTGAACGTTACAATTAACTATCAGTTATGCGTCGGATTCGAAAATATAGACTCACAGGCGAACGACCATAAGGTGAACGAGGCAGCAATAGACCCTTGGAGACAAGTCGGCTGAATGACGATGTCTAGAATCTAGACGCAATTTGAGTGTTCCATCGTCATTAGGAGGCCATTAATGTCACAATTAACCATCAGTTTTGCGTCTGATTCGAAAATCTAGACTAACAGGAGACGGATCATAAGTTGCCCGAGGCAGCAATATCCCCTTGTAGATAAGTCGGCTGGAGGACGATGTATTGAATCTCGACGGATTTTGAGTGTTCCATCGTCATTAGGAGGCACTGAACCTTACAATTATTTATCAGATATGCGTCGGATTCGAAAATCTAGACTCTGAGGAGAAAGACCATAAGGTACCGGAGGCAGCAATACCCCTTGGAGGCAAGTTAGCTAAAGGACGATGTATTGAATCTCGACGCAATTTGCGTGTTCCATCGTCATTAGGCGGCCCTTAACCGTACAATTAACTATAAGTTTTGCGTCTGATTCGAAAATTTAGACTCACATGGGAACGACCATAAGGTGCCCGAGGCAGCAATAGACCCTTGGAGACAAGTCGGCTGGAGGACGATGTATTGATTCTCGACGCAATTTGAGTGTTCCATCGTCATTAGGAGGCGCTGAACCTTACAATTAACTATCAGTTTTGCGTCGGATACGAAAATCTAGACTCACAGGAGATCGACCATAAGGTGCCCGAGGCAGCAATAAAGCCTTGAAGATAAGTCGGCTGAATGACGTGTATTGAATCTCGACATAATTTGAGTGTTCCATCGTCATTAGTAGGTGCTGAACGTTACAATTAACTATCAGCTATGCGTCGGATTCGAAAATCTATACTCACAGGAGTACGACCATAAGGAGCCCTTGGCAGCAATAGACCCTTGGAGAGTAGTCGGCTGGATGACGATGTATTGATGCTCGACGCAATTTGAGTGTTCCATCGTAATTAGGAGTCCCTGAACGTTACAATTAACTATCAGAATTGCGTCGGATTCGAAAATCTAGACTGAGGAGAACGACCATAAGGTGCCCGAGGCAGCAATATCCCCACGGAGACAAGTCGGCTGGAGGACGATGTATTGAATCGCGACGCAATTTGAGTGTTCCATCGTCATTAGGAGACACAGAACGTGACAATTAACTATCAGTTTTGCATCGGAATCGAAAATCTAGACTCACAGGAGACCGACCATAAGGTGCCCGAGGCAGCAATAGACCTTTGGAGACTAGTCGGCTGGAGGACATGTATTGAATCTCGACGCAATTTGAGTGTTCCATCTTCGTTAGGAGGCCCAGAACGTTACAATTAACTATCAGTTTTGCGTCGGATTCTAAAATCTAGACTCACTGGAGAACGACCATAAGGTGCCCGAGGCAGCAATCGACCCTTGGAGACAAGTCGGCTGAATGACGATGTATTGAATCTCAACAAAATTTTAGTGTTCCATCGTCATTAGGAGGCGCTGAACGTTACAATTAACTGTCAGCAATGCATCGGATTCGAAAATCTAGACTCAAAGGAGAACGACCATAAGGTGCCCGGCTGGAGGACGATGTATTGAATGTCGACGCAATTTGAGTGTTCCATCGTCATTAGGAGGCGCTGAACGTAACAGTTAACTCTCAGTTTTGCGTCGGATACGAAAATCTAGACTCACAGGAGACGGACCATATGGAGCCCGAGGCAGCAACATCCCCTTGGAGACAAGGCGGCTGGTGGACGATGTATTGAATCTCGACGCAATTTGAGTGCTCCATTATCATTATGAGGCCCTTAACGTTACATTTAACTATTAGTTTTGCGTCGGATTTGAAAATCTAAACGCACAGGAGCACGACCATAAGGTGCCAGAGGCAGCAGTAGACCCTTGGAGACATGTCGGCTGGAGGACGATCTATTGAATCGACACGCAATTTGAGTGTTCCATCGTCATTAGGAGGCCCTGAACGTTACAATTAACTATCAGTTTTGCGTCGGATTCGAAAATCTAGACTCACAGGAGAACGACCATAAGGTGCCCGAGGCAGCTATAGACCCTTGGAGACAAGTCGATTGGAGGTCGATATATTGCATCTCGACGCAATTTGAGTGTTCCATCGTCATTAGGAGTCCCTGAACGTAACAATTAACTATCAGTTTTGCGTCTGATTCGGAAATCTAGACGCACAGGTGCAGCGAAAGGCAGCAGTAGACCCTTTGAGACAAGTCGGCTGGAGGACGATGTATTGAATCGCACCGCAATTTGAGTGTTCCATCGTCATTAGGAGGCCCTTAACGTTACAATTATCTATTAGTTTTGTGTCTGATTCGAAAATTTAGACTCTCAGGACAGCGACCATAAGGTGCCCGAGGTGGCAATAGACCCTTGGAGACAAGTCGGCTGGAGGACGATGTATTGAATCTCGACGAAATGTGAGTGTTCCATCTTCGTTAGGAGGCCATGAACGTTACAATTAACTATCAGTTATGTGTCGGATTCGAAAGCCTAGACTCACAGGAGAACGACCATAAGGTGCACGAGGCAGCAATAGACCTTCGGAGACAAGTCGGCTGGAGGACGATGTATTGAAACTTGACGCAATGTGAGTGTTCCATCGTCATTAGGAGGCCATTAACAATACAATTAAGCATCAGTTATGCGTCGGATACGAAAATCTAGACTCACAAGAGACGGATCATAAGTTGCCCGAGGCAGCAATATCCCCTTGTAGATAAGTCGGCTGGAGGACGATGTAAGGAATCTCGACGCAATTTGAGTGTTCCATCGTCATTAGGAGGCGCTGAACGTTACAATTAACTATCAGTTATGCGTCGGATTCGAAAATATAGACTCACAGGCGAACGACCATTAGGTGAACGAGGCAGCAATAGACCCTTGGAGACAAGTCGGCTGAATGACGATGTCTAGAATCTAGACGCAATTTGAGTGTTCCATCGTCATTAGGAGGCCATTAATGTCACAATTAACCATCAGTTTTGCGTCTGATTCGAAAATCTAGACTAACAGGAGACGGATCATAAGTTGCCCGAGGCAGCAATATCCCCTTGTAGATAAGTCGGCTGGAGGACGATGTATTGAATCTCGACGGATTTTGAGTGTTCCATCGTCATTAGGAGGCACTGAACCTTACAATTATTTATCAGATATGCGTCGGATTCGAAAATCTAGACTCTGAGGAGAAAGACCATAAGGTACCGGAGGCAGCAATACCCCTTGGAGGCAAGTTAGCTAAAGGACGATGTATTGAATCTCGACGCAATTTGCGTGTTCCATCGTCATTAGGAGGCCCTTAACCGTACAATTAACTATAAGTTTTGCGTCTGATTCGAAAATTTAGACTCACATGGGAACGACCATAAGGTGCCCGAGGCAGCAATAGACCCTTGGAGACAAGTCGGCTGGAGGACGATGTATTGATTCTCGACGCAATTTGAGTGTTCCATCGTCATTAGGAGGCGCTGAACCTTACAATTAACTATCAGTTTTGCGTCGGATACGAAAATCTAGACTCACAGGAGAACGACCATAAGGTGCCCGAGGCAGCAATAAAGCCTTGAAGATAAGTCGGCTGAATGACGTGTATTGAATCTCGACATAATTTGAGTGTTCCATCGTCATTAGTAGGTGCTGAACGTTACAATTAACTATCAGCTATGCGTCGGATTCGAAAATCTATACTCACAGGAGTACGACCATAAGGAGCCCTTGGCAGCAATAGACCCTTGGAGACTAGTCGGCTGGATGACGATTTATTGATGCTCGACGCAATTTGAGTGTTCCATCGTAATTAGGAGTCCCTGAACGTTACAATTAACTATCAGAATTGCGTCGGATTCGAAAATCTAGACTGAGGAGAACGACCATAAGGTGCCCGAGGCAGCAATATCCCCACGGAGACAAGTCGGCTGGAGGACGATGTATTGAATCGCGACGCAATTTGAGTGTTCCATCGTCATTAGGAGACACAGAACGTGACAATTAACTATCAGTTTTGCATCGGAATCGAAAATCTAGACTCACAGGAGACCGACCATAAGGTGCCCGAGGCAGCAATAGACCTTTGGAGACTAGTCGGCTGGAGGACATGTATTGAATCTCGACGCAATTAGAGTGTTCCATCTTCGTTAGGAGGCCCAGAACGTTACAATTAACTATCAGTTTTGCGTCGGATTCTAAAATCTAGACTCATTGGAGAACGACCATAAGGTGCCCGAGGCAGCAATAGACCCTTGGAGACAAGTCGGCTGAATGACGATGTATTGAATCTCAACAAAATTTTAGTGTTCCATCGTCATTAGGAGGCGCTGAACGTTACAATTAACTGTCAGCAATGCATCGGATTCGAAAATCTAGACTCAAAGGAGAACGACCATAAGGTGCCCGGCTGGAGGACGATGTATTGAATGTCGACGCAATTTGAGTGTTCCATCGTCATTAGGAGGCGCTGAACGTAACAGTTAACTCTCAGTTTTGCGTCGGATACGAAAATCTAGACTCACAGGAGACGGACCATATGGAGCCCGAGGCAGCAACATCCCCTTGGAGACAAGGCGGCTGGTGGACGATGTATTGAATCTCGACGCAATTTGAGTGCTCCATTATCATTATGAGGCCCTTAACGTTACATTTAACTATTAGTTTTGCGTCGGATTTGAAAATCTAAACGCACAGGAGCACGACCATAAGGTGCCAGAGGCAGCAGTAGACCCTTGGAGACATGTCGGCTGGAGGACGATCTATTGAATCGACACGCAATTTGAGTGTTCCATCGTCATTAGGAGGCCCTGAACGTTACAATTAACTATCAGTTTTGCGTCGGATTCGAAAATCTAGACTCACAGGAGAACGACCATAAGGTGCCCGAGGCAGCTATAGACCCTTGGAGACAAGTCGATTGGAGGTCGATATATTGCATCTCGACGCAATTTGAGTGTTCCATCGTCATTAGGAGTCCCTGAACGTAACAATTAACTATCAGTTTTGCGTCTGATTCGGAAATCTAGACGCACAGGTGCAGCGAGGGGCAGCAGTAGACCCTTTGAGACAAGTCGGCTGGAGGACGATGTATTGAATCGCACCGCAATTTGAGTGTTCCATCGTCATTAGGAGGCCCTTAACGTTACAATTATCTATTAGTTTTGTGTCTGATTCGAAAATTTAGACTCTCAGGACAGCGACCATAAGGTGCCCGAGGTGGCAATAGACCCTTGGAGACAAGTCGGCTGGAGGACGATGTATTGAATCTCGACGAAATGTGAGTGTTCCATCTTCGTTAGGAGGCCATGAACGTTACAATTAACTATCAGTTATGTGTCGGATTCGAAAGCCTAGACTCACAGGAGAACGACCATAAGGTGCCCGAGGCAGCAATAGACCTTCGGAGACAAGTCGGCTGGAGGACGATGTATTGAAACTTGACGCAATGTGAGTGTTCCATCGTCATTAGGAGGCCATTAACAATACAATTAAGCATCAGTTATGCGTCGGATACGAAAATCTAGACTCACAAGAGACGGATCATAAGTTGCCCGAGGCAGCAATATCCCCTTGTAGATAAGTCGGCTGGAGGACGATGTAAGGAATCTCGACGCAATTTGAGTGTTCCATCGTCATTAGGAGGCGCTGAACGTTACAATTAACTATCAGTTATGCGTCGGATTCGAAAATATAGACTCACAGGCGAACGACCATAAGGTGAACGAGGCAGCAATAGACCCTTGGAGACAAGTCGGCTGAATGACGATGTCTAGAATCTAGACGCAATTTGAGTGTTCCATCGTCATTAGGAGGCCATTAATGTCACAATTAACCATCAGTTTTGCGTCTGATTCGAAAATCTAGACTAACAGGAGACGGATCATAAGTTGCCCGAGGCAGCAATATCCCCTTGTAGATAAGTCGGCTGGAGGACGATGTATTGAATCTCGACGGATTTTGAGTGTTCCATCGTCATTAGGAGGCACTGAACCTTACAATTATTTATCAGATATGCGTCGGATTCGAAAATCTAGACTCTGAGGAGAAAGACCATAAGGTACCGGAGGCAGCAATACCCCTTGGAGGCAAGTTAGCTAAAGGACGATGTATTGAATCTCGACGCAATTTGCGTGTTCCATCGTCATTAGGAGGCCCTTAACCGTACAATTAACTATAAGTTTTGCGTCTGATTCGAAAATTTAGACTCACATGGGAACGACCATAAGGTGCCCGAGGCAGCAATAGACCCTTGGAGACAAGTCGGCTGGAGGACGATGTATTGATTCTCGACGCAATTTGAGTGTTCCATCGTCATTAGGAGGCGCTGAACCTTACAATTAACTATCAGTTTTGCGTCGGATACGAAAATCTAGACTCACAGGAGAACGACCATAAGGTGCCCGAGGCAGCAATAAAGCCTTGAAGATAAGTCGGCTGAATGACGTGTATTGAATCTCGACATAATTTGAGTGTTCCATCGTCATTAGTAGGTGCTGAACGTTACAATTAACTATCAGCTATGCGTCGGATTCGAAAATCTATACTCACAGGAGTACGACCATAAGGAGCCCTTGGCAGCAATAGACCCTTGGAGACTAGTCGGCTGGATGACGATTTATTGATGCTCGACGCAATTTGAGTGTTCCATCGTAATTAGGAGTCCCTGAACGTTACAATTAACTATCAGAATTGCGTCGGATTCGAAAATCTAGACTGAGGAGAACGACCATAAGGTGCCCGAGGCAGCAATATCCCCACGGAGACAAGTCGGCTGGAGGACGATGTATTGAATCGCGACGCAATTTGAGTGTTCCATCGTCATTAGGAGACACAGAACGTGACAATTAACTATCAGTTTTGCATCGGAATCGAAAATCTAGACTCACAGGAGACCGACCATAAGGTGCCCGAGGCAGCAATAGACCTTTGGAGACTAGTCGGCTGGAGGACATGTATTGAATCTCGACGCAATTAGAGTGTTCCATCTTCGTTAGGAGGCCCAGAACGTTACAATTAACTATCAGTTTTGCGTCGGATTCTAAAATCTAGACTCATTGGAGAACGACCATAAGGTGCCCGAGGCAGCAATAGACCCTTGGAGACAAGTCGGCTGAATGACGATGTATTGAATCTCAACAAAATTTTAGTGTTCCATCGTCATTAGGAGGCGCTGAACGTTACAATTAACTGTCAGCAATGCATCGGATTCGAAAATCTAGACTCAAAGGAGAACGACCATAAGGTGCCCGGCTGGAGGACGATGTATTGAATGTCGACGCAATTTGAGTGTTCCATCGTCATTAGGAGGCGCTGAACGTAACAGTTAACTCTCAGTTTTGCGTCGGATACGAAAATCTAGACTCACAGGAGACGGACCATATGGAGCCCGAGGCAGCAACATCCCCTTGGAGACAAGGCGGCTGGTGGACGATGTATTGAATCTCGACGCAATTTGAGTGCTCCATTATCATTATGAGGCCCTTAACGTTACATTTAACTATTAGTTTTGCGTCGGATTTGAAAATCTAAACGCACAGGAGCACGACCATAAGGTGCCAGAGGCAGCAGTAGACCCTTGGAGACATGTCGGCTGGAGGACGATCTATTGAATCGACACGCAATTTGAGTGTTCCATCGTCATTAGGAGGCCCTGAACGTTACAATTAACTATCAGTTTTGCGTCGGATTCGAAAATCTAGACTCACAGGAGAACGACCATAAGGTGCCCGAGGCAGCTATAGACCCTTGGAGACAAGTCGATTGGAGGTCGATATATTGCATCTCGACGCAATTTGAGTGTTCCATCGTCATTAGGAGTCCCTGAACGTAACAATTAACTATCAGTTTTGCGTCTGATTCGGAAATCTAGACGCACAGGTGCAGCGAGGGGCAGCAGTAGACCCTTTGAGACAAGTCGGCTGGAGGACGATGTATTGAATCGCACCGCAATTTGAGTGTTCCATCGTCATTAGGAGGCCCTTAACGTTACAATTATCTATTAGTTTTGTGTCTGATTCGAAAATTTAGACTCTCAGGACAGCGACCATAAGGTGCCCGAGGTGGCAATAGACCCTTGGAGACAAGTCGGCTGGAGGACGATGTATTGAATCTCGACGAAATGTGAGTGTTCCATCTTCGTTAGGAGGCCATGAACGTTACAATTAACTATCAGTTATGTGTCGGATGCGAAAGCCTAGACTCACAGGAGAACGACCATAAGGTGCCCGAGGCAGCAATAGACCTTCGGAGACAAGTCGGCTGGAGGACGATGTATTGAAACTTGACGCAATGTGAGTGTTCCATCGTCATTAGGAGGCCATTAACAATACAATTAAGCATCAGTTATGCGTCGGATACGAAAATCTAGACTCACAAGAGACGGATCATAAGTTGCCCGAGGCAGCAATATCCCCTTGTAGATAAGTCGGCTGGAGGACGATGTAAGGAATCTCGACGCAATTTGAGTGTTCCATCGTCATTAGGAGGCGCTGAACGTTACAATTAACTATCAGTTATGCGTCGGATTCGAAAATATAGACTCACAGGCGAACGACCATAAGGTGAACGAGGCAGCAATAGACCCTTGGAGACAAGTCGGCTGAATGACGATGTCTAGAATCTAGACGCAATTTGAGTGTTCCATCGTCATTAGGAGGCCATTAATGTCACAATTAACCATCAGTTTTGCGTCTGATTCGAAAATCTAGACTAACAGGAGACGGATCATAAGTTGTCCGAGGCAGCAATATCCCCTTGTAGATAAGTCGGCTGGAGGACGATGTATTGAATCTCGACGGATTTTGAGTGTTCCATCGTCATTAGGAGGCACTGAACCTTACAATTATTTATCAGATATCCGTCGGATTCGAAAATCTAGACTCTGAGGAGAAAGACCATAAGGTACCGGAGGCAGCAATACCCCTTGGAGGCAAGTTAGCTAAAGGACGATGTATTCAATCTCGACGCAATTTGCGTGTTCCATCGTCATTAGGAGGCCCTTAACCGTACAATTAACTATAAGTTTTGCGTCTGATTCGAAAATTTAGACTCACATGGGAACGACCATAAGGTGCCCGAGGCAGCAATACACCCTTGGAGACAAGTCGGCTGGAGGACGGTGAATTGATTCTCGACGCAATTTGAGTGTTCCATCGTCATTAGGAGGCGCTGAAACTTACAATTAACTATCAGTTTTGCATCGGATTCGAAAATCTAGACTCACAGGAGACCGACCATAAGGTGCCCGAGGCAGCAATAGACCTTTGGAGACTAGTCGGCTGGAGGACATGTATTGAATCTCGACGCAATATGAGTGTTCCATCTTCGTTAGGAGGCCCAGAACGTTACAATTAACTATCAGTTTTGCGTCGGATTCTAAAATCTAGACTCACTGGAGAACGACCATAATGTGCCCGAGGCAGCAATAGACCCTTGGAGACAAGTCGGCTGAATGACGATGTAATGAATCTCAACAAAATTTTAGTGTTCCATCGTCATTAGGAGGCGCTGAACGGTTCAATTAACTGTCAGCAATGCATCGGATTCGAAAATCTAGACTCAACGGAGAACGACCATAAGGTGCCCGGCTGGAGGACGATGTATTGAATCTCGACGCAATTTGAGTGTTCCATCCTCATTAGGAGGCGCTGAACGTACCAATTAAATCTCAGTTTTGCGTCGGATACGAAATTCTAGACTCACAGGAGACGGACCATATGGAGCCCGAGGCAGCAACATCCCCTTGGAGACAAGGCGGCTGGTGGACGATGTATTGAATCTCGACGCAATTTGAGTGTTCCATCGTCATTAGGTGGCGCTGAATGTTACAATTAACTATTAGTTTTGCGTCGGATACGAAAATCTAGACTCACAGGAGACGGACCATATGGTGCCCGAGGCAGCAATAGACCCTTGGAGACTAGTCGGCTGGAGGACGATGTATTGAAACTTGACGCAATGTGAGTGTTCCATCGTCATTAGGAGGCCATTAGCAATACAATTAAGCATCAGTTATGCGTCGGATACGAAAATCTAGACTCACAGGAGACGGATCATAAGTTGCCCGAGGCAGCAATATCCCCTTGTAGATAGGTCGGCTGGAGGACGATGTAAGGAATCTCGTCGCAATTTGAGTGTTCCATCGTCATTAGGAGGCGCTGAACGTTACAATTAACTATCAGTTTTGGGTCGGATACGAAAATCCAGAGTCGTAGGAGTCGGACCATATGGTGCCCGAGGCAGCAATATACGCTTGGGGACAAGTCGGCTGGAGGACGATGTATTGAATCTCGACGTAATTTGAGTGTTCCATCGTCATTAGGAGGCCCTGAACGTTACAATTAACTATCAGTTTTGCGTCGGATTCGAAAATCTAGACTCTGAGGCGAACGACCAAAGGTGCCCGAGGCAGCAATAGACCCTTGGAGACAGTCGACTGGAGGTCGATATATTGCATCTCGACGCAATTTGAGCGTTCCATCGTCATTAGGAGGCCCTGAACGTTACAATGAACTATCAGCAATGCGTCGGATTCGAAAATCTAGACTCACAGGAGAACGACCATAAGGTGCCCGAGGCAGCTATAGACCCTTGGAGACAAGTCGACTGGAGGTCGATATATTGCATCTCGACGCAATTTGAGTGTTCCATCGTCATTAGGAGTCCCTGAACGTTACAATTAACTATCAGTTTTGCGTCTGATCCGGAAATCTAGACGCACAGGTGCAGCAAGGGGCAGCAGTAGACCCTTTGAGACAAGTCGGCTGGAGGACGATGTATTGAATCGCGACGCAATTTGAGTGTTCCATCGTCATTAGGAGGCCCTTAACGTTACAATTATCTATTAGTTTTGTGTCTGATTCGAAAATTTAGACTGTCAGGACAGCGACCATAAGGTGCCCGAGGTGGGAACAGACCCTTGGAGACAAGTCGGCTGGAGGACGATGTATTGAATATCGACGCAACTTGAGTGTTCCATCGTCATTAGGAGGCGCTGAGCGTTACAATTAACTATCAGTTATGCGTCGGATTCGAAAATATAGACTCACAGGCGAACGACCATAAGGTGAACGAGGCACCAAGAGACCCTTGGAGACAAGTCGGCTGAATGACGATGTCTTGAATCTAGACGCAATTTGAGTGTTCCATCGTCATTAGGATTCCATTAACGTCACAATTAACCATCAGTTTTGCGTCAGATTCGAAAATTTAGACTCACATGGGAAAGACCATAAGGTGCCCGAGGCAGCAATAGACCCTTGGAGACAAGTCGGCTGGAGGACGATGTATTGATTCTCGACGCAATTTGAGTGTTCCATCGTCATTAAGAGGCGCTGAACCTTACAATTAACTATCAGTTTTGCGTCGGATACGAAAATCTAGACTCACAGGAGAACGACCATAAGGTGCCCGAGGCAGCAATAAAGCCTTGAAGATAAGTCGGCTGAATGACGTGTATTGAATCTCGACGCAATTTGAGTGTTCCATCGTCATTAGTAGGTGCTGAACGTTACAATTAACTATCAGCTATGCGTCGGATTCGAAAATCTAGACTCACAGGAGACCGACCATAAGGTGCCCGAGGCAGCAATAGACCTTTGGAGACTAGTCGGCTGGAGGACATGTATTGAATCTCGACGCAATTTGAGTGTTCCATCTTCGTTAGGAGGCCCAGAACGTTACAATTAACTATCAGTTTTGCGTCGGATTCGAAAATCTAGACTCACAGGAGACCGACCATAAGGTGCCCGAGGCAGCAATAGACCTTTGGAGACTAGTCGGCTGGAGGACATGTATTGAATCTCGACGCAATTTGAGTGTTCCATCTTCGTTAGGAGGCCCAGAACGTTACAATTAACTATCAGTTTTGCGTCGGAATCTAAAATCTAGACTCACTGGAGAACGACCATAAGGTGCCCGAGGCAGCAATAGACCGTTGGAGACAAGTCGGATGAATGACGATGTATTGAATCGCGACGCAATGTGAGTGTTCCATCGTCATTAGGAGACCCAGTACGTGACAATTAACTATCAGTTTTGCGTCGTATTCTAAAATCTAGACTCAGAGGAGAACGACCATAAGGTGCCCAAGGCAGCAATAGACCCTTGGAGACAAGTCGGCTGAATGACGATGTATTGAATCTCGACGCAATTTGAGTGTACGATCGGCATTAGGAGGCCATGAACGTTACAATTAACTATCAGTTTTGCGTCGGATTCTAAAATCTAGACTCACTGGAGAACGACCATAAGGTGCCCGAGGCAGCAATAAACCGTTGGACACAAGTCGGCTGAATGACGATGTATTGAATCGCGACGCAATGTGAGTGTTCCATCGTCATTAGGAGGCGCTGAACGCTACAATTAACTATCAGTTATGCATCCGATTAAAAATCTAGACCTACAGGAGAACGAGCATAAGGTGCCTGAGGCAGCAATAGACCCTTGGAGACAAGTCGGCTGGAGGACGATGTATTGAATCTCGACGTAATTAGAGTGTTCCATCGTCATTAGGAGGCCCTGAACGTTACAATTAACTATTAGTTTTGCGTCGGATTCTAAAATCTAGTCTCACAGGAGAACGACCATAAGGTGCCCGAGGCAGCAATAGACTATTGGAGACAAGTCGGCTGAAGGATGATGTATTGAATCTCGACGCAATGTGAGTGTTCCATCTTCGTTAGGAGGCCATGAACGTTACAATTAACTATCAGTTATGTGTCGGATTCGAAAGCCTAGACTCGCAGGAGAACGACCATAAGGTGCCCGAGGCAGCAATAGACCTTTGGAGACAAGTCGGCTGGAGGACGATGTATTGAATCTCGACGTAATTTGAGTGTTCCATCGTCATTAGGAGGCCATGAACGTTACAATTAACTATCAGTTATGCGGTGGATTCGAAATTCTAGACTCACAGGAGAACGATCATAAGGTGCCCGAGGCAGCAATAGACCCTTGGAGACAAGTCGGCTGGAGGTCGATATATATTGCATCTCGACGCAATTTGAGTGTTCCATCGTCATTAGGAGGCGCTTAACGTTACAATTAACTATCAGCCATGCATCCGATTCGAAAATCTAGACTCACAGAAGAACGACCATAAGGTGCCCGAGGCAGCGATAGACCTTTGGAGACAAGTCGGCTGGAGGACGATGTATTGATTCTGGACGTAATTTGAGTGTTCCATCGTCATTAGGAGGCCCTGAACGTTACAATTAATAATCAGTTTACCGTCGGATTCGAAAAAGTAGACTCTCAGGAGAACGACCATAAGGTGCCCGAGGCAGCAATAGACCCTTGGAGACAAGTCGACAGAATGACGATGTATTGAAACTAGACGCAATTTGAGTGTTCCATCGTCATTAGGAGGCCATTAATGTCACAATTAACCATCAGTTTTGCGTCTGATTCGAAAATCTAGACTAACAGGAGACGGATCATAAGTTGCCCGAGGCAGCAATATCCCCTTGTAGATAAGTCGGCTGGAGGACGATGTATTGAATCTCGACGGATTTTGAGTGTTCCATCGTCATTAGGAGGCACTGAACCTTACAATTATTTATCAGATATGCGTCGGATTCGAAAATCTAGACTCTGAGGAGAAAGACCATAAGGTACCGGAGGCAGCAATACCCCTTGGAGGCAAGTTAGCTAAAGGACGATGTATTGAATCTCGACGCAATTTGCGTGTTCCATCGTCATTAGGAGGCCCTTAACCGTACAATTAACTATAAGTTTTGCGTCTGATTCGAAAATTTAGACTCACATGGGAACGACCATAAGGTGCCCGAGGCAGCAATACACCCTTGGAGACAAGTCGGCTGGAGGACGATGTATTGATTCTCGACGCAATTTGAGTGTTCCATCGTCATTAGGAGGCCCTGAAACTTACAATTAACTATCAGTTTTGCATCGGATACGAAAATCTAGACTCACAGGAGAACAACCATAAGGTGCCCGAGGCAGCAATAAAGCCTTGAAGATAAGTCGGCTGAATGACGTGTATTGAATCTCGACATAATTTGAGTGTTCCATCGTCATTAGTAGGTGCTGAACGTTACAATTAACTATCAGCTATGCGTCGGATTCGAAAATCTATACTCACAGGAGTACGACCATAAGGAGCCCTTGGCAGCAATAGACCCTTGGAGACTAGTCGGCTGGATGACGATGTATTGATGCTCGACGCAATTTGAGTGTTCCATCGTCATTAGGAGTCCCTGAACGTTACAATTAACTATCAGAATTGCGTCGGATTCGAAAATCTAGACTGAGGAGAACGACCATAAGGTGCCCGAGGCAGCAATATCCCCACGGAGACAAGTCGGCTGGAGGACGATGTATTGAATCGCGACGCAATTTGAGTGTTCCATCGTCATTAGGAGACACAGAACGTGACAATTAACTATCAGTTTTGCATCGGAATCGAAAATCTAGACTCACAGGAGACCGACCATAAGGTGCCCGAGGCAGCAATAGACCTTTGGAGACTAGTCGGCTGGAGGACATGTATTGAATCTCGACGCAATTTGAGTGTTCCATCTTCGTTAGGAGGCCCAGAACGTTACAATTAACTATCAGTTTTGCGTCGGATTCTAAAATCTAGACTCACTGGAGAACGACCATAAGGTGCCCGAGGCAGCAATAGACCCTTGGAGACAAATCGGCTGAATGACGATGTATTGAATCTCAACAAAATTTTAGTGTTCCATCGTCATTAGAGGCGCTGAACGTTACAATTAACTGTCAGCAATGCATCGGATTCGAAAATCTAGACTCAAAGGAGAACAACCATAAGGTGCCCGGCTGGAGGACGATGTATTGAATGTCGACGCAATTTGAGTGTTCCATCGTCATTAGGAGGCGCTGAACGTAACAGTTAACTCTCAGTTTTGCGTCGGATACGAAAATCTAGACTCACAGGAGACGGACCATATGGAGCCCGAGGCAGCAACATCCCCTTGGAGACAAGGCGGCTGGTGGACGATGTATTGAATCTCGACGCAATTTGAGTGCTCCATTATCATTATGAGGCCCTTAACGTTACATTTAACTATTAGTTTTGCGTCGGATTTGAAAATCTAAACGCACAGGAGCACGACCATAAGGTGCCAAAGGCAGCAGTAGACCCTTGGAGACATGTCGGCTGGAGGACGATCTATTGAATCGACACGCAATTTGAGTGTTCCATCGTCATTAGGAGTCCCTGAACGTAACAATTAACTATCAGTTTTGCGTCTGATTCGGAAATCTAGACGCACAGGTGCAGCGAGGGGCAGCAGTAGACCCTTTGAGACAAGTCGGCTGGAGGACGATGTATTGAATCGCACCGCAATTTGAGTGTTCCATCGTCATTAGGAGGCCCTTAACGTTACAATTATCTATTAGTTTTGTGTCTGATTCGAATTTTAGACTCTCAGGACAGCGACCATAAGGTGCCCGAGGTGGCAATAGACCCTTGGAGACAAGTCGGCTGGAGGACGATGTATTGAATCTCGACGAAATGTGAGTGTTCCATCTTCGTTAGGAGGCCATGAACGTTACAATTAACTATCAGTTATGTGTCGGATTCGAAAGCCTAGACTCACAGGAGAACGACCATAAGGTGCCCGAGGCAGCAATAGACCTTTGGAGACAAGTCGGCTGGAGGACGATGTATTGAAACTTGACGCAATGTGAGTGTTCCATCGTCATTAGTAGGCCATTAACTATACAATTAAGCATCAGTTATGCGTCGGATACGAAAATCTAGACTCACAGGAGACGGATCATAAGTTGCCCGAGGCAGCAATATCCCCTTGTAGATAAGTCGGCTGGAGGACGATGTAAGGAATCTCGACGCAATTTGAGTGTTCCATCGTAATTAGGAGGCGCTGAACGTTACAATTAACTATCAGTTATGCGTCGGATTCGAAAATATAGACTCACAGGCGAACGACCATAAGGTGCCCGAGGCAGCAATAAAACCTTGAAGATAAGTCGGCTGAATGACGTGTATTGAACCTCGACGCAATTTGAGTGTTCCATCGTCATTAGGAGACACAGAACGTGACAATTAACTATCAGTTTTGCATCGGATTCGAAAATCTAGACTCACAGGAGACCGACCATAAGGTGCCCGAGGCAGCAATAGACCTTTGGAGACTAGTCGGCTGGAGGACATGTATTGAATCTCGACGCAATATGAGTGTTCCATCTTCGTTAGGAGGCCCAGAACGTTACAATTAACTATCAGTTTTCCGTCGGATTCTAAAATCTAGACTCACTGGAGAACGACCATAATGTGCCCGAGGCAGCAATAGACCCTTGGAGACAAGTCGGCTGAATGACGATGTAATGAATCTCAACAAAATTTTAGTGTTCCATCGTCATTAGGAGGCGCTGAACGGTTCAATTAACTGTCAGCAATGCATCGGATTCGAAAATCTAGACTCAACGGAGAACGACCATAAGGTGCCCGGCTGGAGGACGATGTATTGAATCTCGACGCAATTTGAGTGTTCCATCCTCATTAGGAGGCGCTGAACGTAACAATTAAATCTCAGTTTTGCGTCGGATACGAAATTCTAGACTCACAGGAGACGGACCATATGGAGCCCGAGGCAGCAACATCCCCTTGGAGACAAGGCGGCTGGTGGACGATGTATTGAATCTCGACGCAATTTGAGTGCTCCATTATCATTATCAGGCCCTTAACGTTACATTTAACTATTAGTTTTGCGTCGGATTTGAAAATCTAAATACACAGGAGCAAGACCATAAGGTGCCAGAGGCAGCAGTAGACCCTTGGAGACATGTCGGCTGGAGGACGATCTATTGAATCGACACGCAATTTGAGTGTTCCATCGTCATTAGGAGACCCTGAACGTTACAATTAACTATCAGTTTTTCGTCTGATTCGCAAATTTAGACTCACTGGAGACCGACCATAAGGTGCCCGAAGCAGCAATAGACCCTTGGAGACAAGTCGGCTGAATGACGATGTATTTAATCTCGAAGCAATTTGAGTGTTCCATCGTCATTAGGTGGCGCTGAATGTTACAATTAACTATTAGTTTTGCGTCGGATACGAAAATCTAGACTCACAGGAGACGGACCATATGGTGCCCGAGGCAGCAATAGACCCTTGGAGACTAGTCGGCTGGAGGACGATGTATTGAAACTTGACGCAATGTGAGTGTTCCATCGTCATTAGGAGGCCATTAACAATACAATTAAGCATCAGTTATGCGTCGGATACGAAAATCTAGACTCACAGGAGACGGATCATAAGTTGCCCGAGGCAGCAATATCCCCTTGTAGATAGGTCGGCTGGAGGACGATGTAAGGAATCTCGTCGCAATTTGAGTGTTCCATCGTCATTAGGAGTCCCTGAACGTTACAATTAACTATCAGTTTTGCGTCTGATCCGGAAATCTAGACGCACAGGTGCAGCGAGGGGCAGCAGTAGACCCTTTGAGACAAGTCGGCTGGAGGACGATGTATTGAATCGCGACGCAATTTGAGTGTTCCATCGTCATTAGGAGGCCCTTAACGTTACAATTATCTATTAGTTTTGTGTCTGATTCGAAAATTTAGACTGTCAGGACAGCGACCATAAGGTGCCCGAGGTGGGAACAGACCCTTGGAGACAAGTCGGCTGGAGGACGATGTATTGAATATCGACGCAACTTGAGTGTTCCATCGTCATTAGGAGGCGCTGAGCGTTACAATTAACTATCAGTTATGCGTCGGATTCGAAAATATAGACTCACAGGCGAACGACCATAAGGTGAACGAGGCAGCAAGAGACCCTTGGAGACAAGTCGGCTGAATGACGATGTCTTGAATCTAGACGCAATTTGAGTGTTCCATCGTCATTAGGAGGCCATTAACGTCACAATTAACCATCAGTTTTGCGTCTGATTCGAAAATTTAGACTCACATGGGAACGACCAAAAGGTGCCCGAGGCAGCAATAGACCCTTGGAGACAAGTCGGCTGGAGGACGATGTATTGATTCTCGACGCAATTTGAGTGTTCCATCGTCATTAAGAGGCGCTGAACCTTACAATTAACTATCAGTTTTGCGTCGGATACGAAAATCTAGACTCACAGGAGAACGACCATAAGGTGCCCGAGGCAGCAATAAAGCCTTGAAGATAAGTCGGCTGAATGACGTGTATTGAATCTCGACGCAATTTGAGTGTTCCATCGTCATTAGTAGGTGCTGAACGTTACAATTAACTATCAGCTATGCGTCGGATTCGAAAATCTAGACTCACAGGAGACCGACCATAAGGTGCCCGAGGCAGCAATAGACCTTTGGAGACTAGTCGGCTGGAGGACATGTATTGAATCTCGACGCAATTTGAGTGTTCCATCTACGTTAGGAGGCCCAGAACGTTACAATTAACTATCAGTTTTGCGTCGGATTCGAAAATCTAGACTCACAGGAGACCGACCATAAGGTGCCCGAGGCAGCAATAGACCTTTGGAGACTAGTCGGCTGGAGGACATGTATTGAATCTCGACGCAATTTGAGTGTTCCATCTTCGTTAGGAGGCCCAGAACGTTACAATTAACTATCAGTTTTGCGTCGGAATCTAAAATCTAGACTCACTGGAGAACGACCATAAGGTGCCCGAGGCAGCAATAGACCGTTGGAGACAAGTCGGATGAATGACGATGTATTGAATCGCGACGCAATGTGAGTGTTCCATCGTCATTAGGAGACCCAGTACGTGACAATTAACTATCAGTTTTGCGTCGTATTTTAAAATCTAGACTCAGAGGAGAACGACCATAAGGTGCCCAAGGCAGCAATAGACCCTTGGAGACAAGTCGGCTGAATGACGATGTATTGAATCTCGACGCAATTTGAGTGTACGATCGGCATTAGGAGGCCATGAACGTTACAATTAACTATCAGTTTTGCGTCGGATTCTAAAATCTAGACTCACTGGAGAACGACCATAAGGTGCCCGAGGCAGCAATAAACCGTTGGACACAAGTCGGCTGAATGACGATGTATTGAATCGCGACGCAATGTGAGTGTTCCATCGTCATTAGGAGGCGCTGAACGCTACAATTAACTATCAGTTATGCATCCGATCCGTAAATCTAGACCTACAGGAGAACGAGCATAAGGTGCCTGAGGTAGCAATAGACCCTTGGAGACAAGTCGGCTGGAGGACGATGTATTGAATCTCGACGTAATTAGAGTGTTCCATCGTCATTAGGAGGCCCTGAACGTTACAATTAACTATTAGTTTTGCGTCGGATTCTAAAATCTAGTCTCACAGGAGAACGACCATAAGGTGCCCGAGGCAGCAATAGACTATTGGAGACAAGTCGGCTGAAGGATGATGTATTGAATCTCGACGCAATGTGAGTGTTCCATCTTCGTTAGGAGGCCATGAACGTTACAATTAACTATCAGTTATGTGTCGCATTCGAAAGCCTAGACTCGCAGGAGAACGACCATAAGGTGCCCGAGGCAGCAATAGACCTTTGGAGACAAGTCGGCTGGAGGACGATGTATTGAATCTCGACGTAATTTGAGTGTTCCATCGTCATTAGGAGGCCATGAACGTTACAATTAACTATCAGTTATGCGGTGGATTCGAAATTCTAGACTCACAGGAGAACGATCATAAGGTGCCCGAGGCAGCAATAGACCCTTGGAGACAAGTCGGCTGGAGGTCGATATATATTGCTTCTCGACGCAATTTGAGTGTTCCATCGTCATTAGGAGGCGCTTAACGTTACAATTAACTATCAGCTATGCATCGGATTCGAAAATCTAGACTCACAGAAGAACGACCATAAGGTGCCCGAGGCAGCGATAGACCTTTGGAGACAAGTCGGCTGGAGGACGATGTATTGATTCTGGACGTAATTTGAGTGTTCTATCGTCATTAGGAGGCCCTGAACGTTACAATTAATAATCAGTTTACCGTCGGATTCGAAAAAGTAGACTCTCAGGAGAACGACCATAAGGTGCCCAAGGCAGCAATAGACCCTTGGAGACAAGTCGACAGAATGACGATGTATTGAAACTAGACGCAATTTGAGTGTTCCATCGTCATTAGGAGGCCATTAACATTACAATTAAGCATCAGTAATGCGTCGGATTCGTAAATCTAGACTCAGAGGAGACGGATCATAAGTTGCCCGAGGCAGCAATATCTCCTTGAAGACAAGTCGGCTGGAGGACGGTGTATTGAAGCTCGACGCAATTTAAGTCTTCCATATTCATTGTTACAATTAACTATAAATTTTGCGATTGATACGAAAATTTAGACTCACACGAGAACGACCATAAGGTGCCCGAGGCAGCAATAGACTCTTGGAGACAAGTCGACTGGAGGACGATGTATTGAATCTCGACGCAATTTGAGTGTTCCATCGTCATTAGGAGGCGCTGATCGTTACAATTACCTATCAGTTTTGCGGCGGATACGAGAATCTAGACTCACAGGAAACGGACCATATGGAGCCCGAGGGAGGAATATTCCCTTGGAGACAAGTCTGCTGGAGGACGATGTATTGAGTCTCGACGTAATTTGAGTGTTGCATCGTCATTAGGAGGCCCTGATCTTTACAATTAACTATCAGTTTTGCGTCGGATTCTAAAATCTAGACTCACTGGAGAACGACCATCAGGTGCCCGAGGCAGCAATAAACCCTTTGAGACAAGTCTGCTGGAGGACGATGTATTGAATAACGACGCAATGTGAGTGTTCCATCGTCTTTAGGAGAACCAGTACGTGACAATTAACTATCAGTTTTTGGTCGGATTCGAAGATCTAGACTCACAGGAGTCGGACCATATGGTGCCCGAGGCAGCAATATCCCCTTGGATACAAGTCGGCTGGAGGACGATGTATTGCATCTCGACGCAAATTGAGTGTTCCATCGTCATTAGGAGGCCCTTAAGGTTACAATTAACTATAAGTTTTGCGTCTGATTCGAAAATTTAGACTCGCAGGAGACCGACCATAAGGTGCCCGAGGCAGCAATAGACCCTTGGAGACTGTTCGGCTGGAGGACGATGTATTGAATCTCGACGAAATGTGAGTGTTCCATCTTCGTTAGGAGTCCATGAACGTTACAATTAACTATCAGTTATGTGTCGGATTCGAAAGCCTAGACTCACAGGAGAACGACCATAAGGTGCCCGAGTCAGCAATAGACCTTTGGAGACAAGTCGGCTGGAGGACGATGTATTGAAAGTAGACGCAATGTGAGTGTTCCATCGTCATTAGGAGGCCATTAACAATACAATTAAGCATCAGTTATGCGTCGGATACGAAAATCTAGACTCACAGGAGACGGATCATAAGTTGCCCGAGGCAGCTGGAGGACGATGTAAGGAATCTCGTCGCAATTTGAGTGTTCCATCGTCATTACGAGGCGCTGAACGTTACAATTAACTATCAGTTTTGGGTCGGATACGAAAATCTAGAGTCGTAAGAGACGGACCATATGGTGCCCGACGCAGCAATATACGCTTGGAGACAAGTCGGCTGGAGGACGATGTATTGAATCTCGACGTAATTTGAGTGTTCCATCGTCATTAGGAGGCCCTGAACGTTACAATTAACTATCAGTTTTGCGTCGGATTCGAAAATCTAGACTCTGAGGAGAATAGCAATAGACCCTTGGACACAAGTCGACTGGAGGTCGATATATTGCATCTCGACGCAATTTGAGTGTTCCATCGTCATTAGGAGGCCCTGAACGTTACAATGATCTATCAGCAATGCGTCGGATTCGAAAATCTAGACTCACAGGAGAACGACCATAAGGTGCCCGAGGCAGCTATAGACCCTTGGAGACAAGTCGGCTGGAGGTCGATATATTGCATCTCGACGCAATTTGAGTGTTCCATCGTCATTAGGAGTCCCTGAACGTTACAATTAACTATCAGTTTTGCGTCTGATTCGAAAATCTAGACGCACAGGTGCAGCGAGGGGCAGCAGTAGACCTTTTGAGACAAGTCGGCTGGAGGACGATGTATTGAATCGCGACGCAATTTGAGTGTTCCATCGTCATTAGGAGGCCCTTAACGTTACAATTATCTATTAGTTTTGTGTCTGACTCGAAAATTTAGACTCTCAGGAGAGCGACCATAAGGTGTCCGAGGCGGCAATAGACCCTTGGAGACAAGTCGGCTGGAGGACGATGTATTGAATCTCGACGCAACTTGAGTGTTCCATCGTCATTAGGAGGCGCTGAGCGTTACAATTAACTATCAGTTATGCGTCGGATTCGAAAATATAGACTCACAGGCGAAAGACCATAAGGTGAACGAGGCAGCAATAGACCCTTGGAGACAAGTCGGCTGAATGACGATGTCTTGAATCTAGACGCAATTTGAATGTTCCACCGTCATTAGGAGGCCATTAACGTCACAATTAACCATCAGTTTTGCGTCTGATTCGAAAATCTAGACTAACAGGAGACGGATCATAAGTTGCCCGAGGCAGCAATATCCCCTTGTAGATAAGTCGGCTGGAGGACGATGTATTGAATCTCGACGGAATTTGAGTGTTCCATCGTCATTAGGAGGCACTGAACCTTACAATTATTTATCAGATATGCGTCGGATTCGAAAATCTAGACTCTGAGGAGAACGACCATAAGGTACCGGAGGCAGCAATACCCCTTGGAGGCAAGTTGGCTAAAGGACGATGTATTGAATCTCGACGCAATTTGAGTGTTACATCGTCATTAGGAGGCCCTTAACCGTACAATTAACTATAAGTTTTGCGTCTGATTCGAAAATTTCGACTCACATGGGAACGACCATAAGGTGCCCGAGGCAGCAATAGACCCTTGGAGACAAGTCGGCTGGAGGACGATGTATTGATTCTCGACGCAATTTGAGTGTTCCATCGTCATTAGGAGGCGCTGAACCTTACAATTAACTATCGGTTTTGCGTCGGATACGAAAATCTAGACTCACAGGAGAACGACCATAAGGTGACCGAGGCAGCAATAAAGCCTTGAAGATAAGTCGGCTGAATGACGTGTATAGAATCTCGACGCAATTTGAGTGTTCCATCGTCATTAGTAGGTGCTGAACGTTACAATTAACTATCAGCTATGCGTCGGATTCGAAAATCTAGACTCACAGGAGTACGACCATAAGGAGCCCTAGGCAGCAATAGACCCTTGGAGACTAGTCGGCTGGATGACGATGTATTGATGCTCGACGCAATTTGAGTGTTCCATCGTCATTAGGAGTCCCTGAACGTTACAATTAACTATCAGAATTGCTTCGGATTCGAAAATCTAGACTGAGGAGAACAACCATAAGGTGCCAGAGGCAGCAATATCCCCACGGAGACAAGTCGGCTGGAGGACGATGTATTGAATCGCGACGCAATTTGAGTGTTCCATCGTCATTAGGAGACACAGAACGTGACAATTAACTATCAGTTTTGCATCGGATTCGAAAATCTAGACTCACAGGAGACCGACCATAAGGTGCCCGAGGCAGCAATAGACCTTTGGAGACTAGTCGGCTGGAGGACATGTATTGAATCTCGACGCAATTTGAGTGTTCCATCTTCGTTAGGAGGCCCAGAACGTTACAATTAACTATCAGTTTTGCGTCGGATTCTAAAATCTAGACTCACTGGAGAACGACCACAAGGTGCCCGAGCCAGCAATAGACCCTTGGAGACAAGTCGGCTGAATGACGATGTATTGAATCTCAACAAAATTTTAGTGTTCCATCGTCATTAGGAGGCGCTGAACGTTACAATTAACTGTCAGCAATGCATCGGATTCGAAAATCTAGACTCAAAGGAGAACGACCATAAGGTGCCCGGCTGGAGGACGAAGTATTGAATCTCGACGCAATTTGAGTGTTCCATCGTCATTAGGAGGCGCTGAACGTAACAATTAACTCTCAGTTTTGCGTCGGATACGAAAATCTAGACTCACAGGAGACGGACCATATGGAGCCCGAGGCAGCAACATCCCCTTGGAGACAAGGCGGCTGGTGGACGATGTATTGAATCTCGACGCAATTTGAGTGTTCCATTATCATTATGAGGCCCTTAACGTTACATTTAACTATTAGTTTTGCCTCGGATTTGAAAATCTAAACGCACAGGAGCAAGACCATAAGGTGCCAGAGGCAGCAGTAGACCCTTGGAGACATGTCGGCTGGAGGACGATCTATTGAATCGAGACGCAATTTGAGTGTTCCATCGTCATTAGGAGACCCTGAACGTTACAATTAACTATCAGTTTTTCGTCTGATTCGCAAATTTAGACTCACTGGAGACCGACCATAAGGTGCCCGAAGCAGCAATAGACCCTAGGAGACAAGTCGGCTGAATGACGATATATTTAATCTCGAAGCAATTTGAGTGTTCCATCGTCATTAGGTGGCGCTGAATGTTACAATTAACTATTAGTTTTGCGTCGGGTACGAAAATCTAGACTCACAGGAGACGGACCATATGGTGCCCGAGGCAGCAATAGACCCTTGGAGACTAGTCGGCTGGAGGACGATGTATTGAATCTCGACGTAATCAGAGTGTTCCATCGTCATTAGGAGGCCCTGAACGTTACAATTAACTATCAGTTTTGCGTCGGATTCTAAAATCTAGACTCACAGGAGAACGACCATAAGGTGCCCGAGGCAGCAATAGACTATTGGAGACAAGTCGGCTGAAGGACGATGTATTGAATCTCGACGAAATGTGAGTGTTCCATCTTCGTTAGGAGGCCATGAACGTTACAATTAACTATCAGTTATGTGTCGGATTCGAAAGCCTAGACTCACAGGAGAACGACCATAAGGTGCCCGAGGCAGCAATAGACCTTTGGAGACAAGTCGGCTGGAGGACGATGTATTGAAACTTGACGCAATGTGAGTGTTCCATCGTCATTAGGAGGCCATTAACAATACAATTAAGCATCAGTTATGCGTCGGATACGAAAATCTAGACTCACAGGAGACGGATCATAAGTTGCCCGAGGCAGCAATATCCCCTTGTAGATAAGTCGGCTGGAGGACAATGTAAGGAATCTCGACGCAATTTGAGTGTTCCATCGTCATTAGGAGGCGCTGAACGTTACAATTAACTATCAGTTTTGGGTCGGATACGAAAATCTAGAGTCGTAGGAGTCGGACCATATGGTGCCCGAGGCAGCAATATACGCTTGGAGACAAGTCGGCTGGAGGACGATGTATTGAATCTCGACGTAATTTGAGTGTTCCATCGTCATTAGGAGGCCCTGAACGTTACAATTAACTATCAGTTTTGCGTCGGATTCGAAAATCTAGACTCTGAGGAGACCGACCATAAGGTGCCCGAGGCTGCAATAGACCCTTGGAGACAAGTCGACTGGAGGTCGATATAATGCATCTCGACGCAATTTGAGTGTTCCATCGTCATTAGGAGGCCCTGAACGTTACAATGAACTATCAGTTTTTCGTCTGATTCGCAAATTTAGACTCACTGGAGACCGACCATAAGGTGCCCGAAGCAGCAATAGACCCTAGGAGACAAGTCGGCTGAATGACGATATATTTAATCTCGAAGCAATTTGAGTGTTCCATCGTCATTAGGTGGCGCTGAATGTTACAATTAACTATTAGTTTTGCGTCGGGTACGAAAATCTAGACTCACAGGAGACGGACCATATGGTGCCCGAGGCAGCAATAGACCCTTGGAGACTAGTCGGCTGGAGGACGATGTATTGAATCTCGACGTAATCAGAGTGTTCCATCGTCATTAGGAGGCCCTGAACGTTACAATTAACTATCAGTTTTGCGTCGGATTCTAAAATCTAGACTCACAGGAGAACGACCATAAGGTGCCCGAGGCAGCAATAGACTATTGGAGACAAGTCGGCTGAAGGACGATGTATTGAATCTCGACGAAATGTGAGTGTTCCATCTTCGTTAGGAGGCCATGAACGTTACAATTAACTATCAGTTATGTGTCGGATTCGAAAGCCTAGACTCACAGGAGAACGACCATAAGGTGCCCGAGGCAGCAATAGACCTTTGGAGACAAGTCGGCTGGAGGACGATGTATTGAAACTTGACGCAATGTGAGTGTTCCATCGTCATTAGGAGGCCATTAACAATACAATTAAGCATCAGTTATGCGTCGGATACGAAAATCTAGACTCACAGGAGACGGATCATAAGTTGCCCGAGGCAGCAATATCCCCTTGTAGATAAGTCGGCTGGAGGACAATGTAAGGAATCTCGACGCAATTTGAGTGTTCCATCGTCATTAGGAGGCGCTGAACGTTACAATTAACTATCAGTTTTGGGTCGGATACGAAAATCTAGAGTCGTAGGAGTCGGACCATATGGTGCCCGAGGCAGCAATATACGCTTGGAGACAAGTCGGCTGGAGGACGATGTATTGAATCTCGACGTAATTTGAGTGTTCCATCGTCATTAGGAGGCCCTGAACGTTACAATTAACTATCAGTTTTGCGTCGGATTCGAAAATCTAGACTCTGAGGAGAACGACCATAAGGTGCCCGAGGCTGCAATAGACCCTTGGAGACAAGTCGACTGGAGGTCGATATAATGCATCTCGACGCAATTTGAGTGTTCCATCGTCATTAGGAGGCCCTGAACGTTACAATGAACTATCAGCAATGCGTCGGATTCGAAAATCTAGACTCACAGGACAACGACCATAAGGTGCCCGAGGCAGCTATAGACCCTTGGAGACAAGTCGACTGGAGGTCGATATATTGCATCTCGACGCAATTTGAGTGTTCCATCGTCATTAGGAGTCCCTGAACGTTACAATTTGCGTCTGATTCGAAAATCTAGACGCACAAGTGCAGCCAGGGGCAGCAGTAGACCCTTTGAGACAAGTCGGCTGGAGGACGATGTATTGAATCGCGACGCAATTTGAGTGTTCGATCGTCATTAGGAGGCCCTTAACGTTACAATTATCTATTAGTTTTGTGTCTGATTCGAAAATTTAGACTCTCAGGAGAGCGACCATAAGGTGCCCGAGGTGGCAATAGACCCGTGGAGACAAGTCGGCTGGAGGACGATGTATTGAATCTCGACGCAACTTGAGTGTTCCATCGTCATTAGGAGGCGCTGAGCGTTGCAATTAACTATCAGTTATGCGTCGGATTCGAAAATATAGACTCACAGGCGAACGACCATAAGGTGAACGAGGCAGCAATAGACCCTTGGAGACAAGTCGGCTGAATGACGATGTCTTGAATCTCGACGCAATTTGAGTGTTCCATCGTCATTAGGAGGCGCTGATCGTTACAATTACCTATCAGTTTTGCGGCGGATACGAGAATCTAGACTCACAGGAAACGGACCATATGGAGCCCGAGGGAGGAATATTCCCCTGGACACAAGTCGGCTGGAGGACGATGTATTGAGTCTCGACGTAATTTGAGTGTTGCATCGTCATTAGGAGGCCCTGATCTTTACAATTAACTATCAGTTTTGCGTCGGATACTAAAATCTAGACTCACTGGAGAACGACCATAAGGTGCCCGAGGCAGCAATAAACCCTTTGAGACAAGTCTGCTGGAGGACGATGTATTGAATAACGACGCAATGTGAGTGTTCCATCGTCATTAGGAGAACCAGTACGTGACAATTAACTATCAGTTTTTGGTCGGATACGAAGATCTAGACTCTGAGGAGAACGACCATAAGGTGCCCGAGGCAGCAATTGACCCTTATAGACAAGTCGGCCGGAGGTCGATATATTGCATCTAGACGCAGTTTGAGTGTTCCACCGTTATTAGGAGTCCCTGAACGTTACAATTAACTATCCAATTTGCGTCGGATTCGAAAATCTAGTCTCACAGGAGAACCACCATAACGTGCCCGAGGCGGCAATAAACCCTTGGAGACAAGTCGGCTGGAGGACGATGTATTGATTCGCGACGCAATGTGAGTGTTCCATCGTCATTAGGAGACCCAGTACGTGATAATTAACTATCAGTTTTGCGTCGTATTCTAAAATCTAGACTCAGAGGAGAACGACCATAAGGTGCCCGAGGCAGCAATAGACCCTTGAAGACAAGTCGGCTGAATGACGATGTATTGAATCTCGACGCAATTTGAGTGTACGATCGGCATTAGGAGGCCATGAACGTTACAATTAACTATCAGTTATGCGTTGGATTCGAAGTTCTAGACTCACAGGAGAACGATCATAAGGTGACCGAGGCAGCAATTGACTCTTGGAGACAAGACGGCTGGAGGTCGATACATATTGCATCTCGACGCAATTTGAGTGTTCCATCGTCATTAGGAGGCGCATAACGTTACAATTAAGTATCAGGTTTGCGTCGGATACGAAAATCTAGACTCACAGGAGTCGGACCATATGGTGCCCGAGGCAGCAATATCCTCTTGGATACAAGTCGGCTGGAGGACGATGTATTGCATCTCGACGCAAATTGAGTGTTCCATCGTCATTAGGAGGCCCTTAACGTTACAATTAACTATAAGTTTTGCGTCTGATTCGAAAATTTAGACTCACAGGAGACCGACCATAAGGTGCCCGAGGCAGCAATAGACCCTTGCAGACTAGTCGGCTGGAGGACGATGTATTGAATCTCGACGCAATTTGAGTGTTCCATTATCATTATGAGGCCCTTAACGTTACAATTAACTATTAGTTTTGCGTCGGATTTGAAAATCTAAACGCAAAGGAGCACGACCATAAGGTGCCAGAGGCAGCAGTAGACCCTTGGAGACATGTCGGCTGGAGGACGATCTATTGAATCGCGACGCAATTTGAGTGTTCCATCGTCATTAGCAGACCCTGAACGTTACAATTAACTATCAGTTTTTCGTCTGATTCGCAAATGTAGACTCACTGGAGACCGACCATAAGGTGCCCGAAGCAGCAATAGACCCTTGGAGACAAGTCGGCTGAATGACGATGTATTTAATCTCGAAGCAATTTGAGTGTTCCATCGTCATTAGGTGGCGCTGAATGTTACAATTAACTATTAAGTGTTGCGTCGGATACGAAAATCTAGACTGACCGGAGACGGACCATATGGTGCCCGAGGCAGCAATAGACCCTTGGAGACGAGTCGGCTGGAGGACGATGTATTGAATCTCGAAGCAATTTGAGTGTTCCATCGTCATTAGGAGGCGCTGAACGTTACAAATAACTATCAGTTTTGCGTCGGATTCTAAAATCTAGAACCCAGGAGAACGACCATAACGTGCCCGAGGCAGCAATTGACCCTTGGAGACAAGTCGGCTGAATCTCGATGTATTGAATCTCGACGCAGTTTGAGTGTTCCATCGTCATTAGGAGGCGCTGAACGCTACAATTAACTATCAGTTATGCATCCGATCCGTAAATCTAAACCTACAGGAGAACGAGCATAAGGTGCCCGAGGCAGCAATAGACCCTTGGAGACAAGTCGGCTGGAGGACGATGTATTGAATCTCGACGTAATTAGAGTGTTCCATCGTCATTAGGAGGCCCTGAACGTTACAATTAACTATCAGTTTTGCGTCGGATTCTAAAATCTAGTCTCACAGGAGAACGACCATAAGGTGCCCGAGGCAGCAATAAACCCTTTGAGACAAGTCTGCTGGAGGACGATATATTGAATAACGACGCAATGTGAGTGTTCCATCGTCATTAGGAGAACCAGTACGTGACAATTAACTATCAGTTTTTGGTCGGATTCGAAGATCTAGACTCTGAGGAGAACGACCATAAGGTGCCCGAGACAGCAATTGACCCTTGTAGACAAGTCGGCCGGAGGTCGATATATTGCATCTAGACGCAATTTGAGTGTTCCACCGTTATTAGGAGTCCCTGAACGTTACAATTAACTATCCAATTTGCGTCGGATTCGAAAATCTAGTCTCACAGGAGAACCACCATAACGTGCCCGAGGCGGCAATAAACCCTTGGAGACAAGTCGGCTGGAGGACGATGTTTTGATTCGCGACGCAATGTGAGTGTTCCATCGTCATTAGGAGATCCAGTACGTGACATTTAACTATCAGTTTTGCGTCGTATTCTAAAATCTAGACTCAGAGGAGAACGACCATAAAGTGCCCGAGGCAGCAATAGACCCTTGGAGACTAGTCGGCTGGAGGACGATGTATTGAATCTCGACGCAATTTGAGTGTACGATCGGCATTAGGAGGCCATGAACGTTACAATTAACTATCAGTTATGCGTTGGATTCGAAGTTCTAGACTCACAGGAGAACGATCATAAGGTGACCGAGGCAGCAATTGACTCTTGGGGACAAGTCGGCTGGAGGTCGATACATATTGCATCTCGACGCAATTTGAGTGTTCCATCGTCATTAGGAGGCGCTTAACGTTACAATTAAGTATCAGGTTTGCGTCGGATACGAAAATCTAGACTCACAGGAGTCGGACCATATGGTGCCCGAGGCAGCAATATCCCCTTGGATACAAGTCGGCTGGAGGACGATGTATTGCATCTCGACGCAAATTGAGTGTTCCATCGTCATTAGGAGGCCCTTAACGTTACAATTAACTATAAGTTTTGCGTCTGATTCGAAAATTCAGACTCACAGGAGACCGACCATAAGGTGCCCGAGGCAGCAATAGACCCTTGGAGACTAGTCGGCTGGAGGACGATGTATTGAATCTCGACGCAATTTGAGTGTTCCATTATCATTATGAGGCCCTTAACGTTACAATTAACTATTAGTTTTGCGTCGGATTTGAAAATCTAAACGCAAAGGAGCACGACCATAAGGTGCCAGAGGCAGCAGTAGACCCTTGGAGACATGTCGGCTGGAGGACGATCTATTGAATCGCGACGCAATTTGAGTGTTCCATCGTCATTAACAGACCCTGAACGTTACAATTAACTATCAGTTTTTCGTCTGATTCGCAAATGTAGACTCTCTGGAGACCGACCATAAGGTGCCCGAAGCAGCAATAGACCCTTGGAGTCAAGTCGACTGAATGACGATGTATTTAATCTCGAAGCAATTTGAGTGTTCCATCGTCATTAGGTGGCGCTGAATGTTACAATTAACTATTAGTGTTGCGTCGGATACGAAAATCTAGACTCACAGGAGACGGACCATATGGTGCCCGAGGCAGCAATAGACCCTTGGAGACTAGTCGGCTGGAGGACGATGTATTGAATCTCGAAGCAATTTGAGTGTTCCATCGTCATTAGGAGGCGCCGAACGTTACAATTAACTATCAGTTTTGCGTCGGATTCTAAAATCTAGAACCCAGGAGAACGACCATAACGTGCCCGAGGCAGCAATAGACCCTTGTAGACAAGTCGGCTGAATCTCGATGTATTGAATCTCGACGCAGTTTGAGTGTTCCATCGTCATTAGGAGGCGCTGAACGCTACAATTAACTATCAGTTATGCATCCGATCCGTAAATCTAAACCTACAGGAGAACGAGCATAAGGTGCCCGAGGCAGCAATAGACCCTTGGAGACAAGTCGGCTGGAGGACGATGTATTGAATCTCGACGTAATTAGAGTGTTCCATCGTCATTAGGAGGCCCTGAACGTTACAATTAACTATCAGTTTTGCGTCGGATTCTAAAATCTAGTCTCACAGGAGAACGACCATTAGGTGCCCGAGGCAGCAATAGACGTTTGGAGACAAGTCGGCTGGAGGACGATGTATTGAATCTCGACGTAATTTGAGTGTTCCATCGTCATTAGGAGGCCATGAACGTTACAATTAACTATCAGTTATGCGTGGGATTCGAAATTCTAGACTCACAGGAGAACGATCAAAGGTGCCCGAGGCAGCAATAGACCCTTGGAGACAAGTTGGCTCGAGGTCGATATAAATTGCATCTCGACGCAAATTGAGTGTTCCATCGTCATTAGGAGGCCCTTAACGTTACAATTAACTATAAGTTTTGCGTCTGATTCGAAAATTTAGACTCACAGGAGACCGACCATAAGGTGCCCGAGGCAGCTATAGACCCTTGGAGACTAGTCGGCTGGAGGACGATGTATTGAATCTCGACGCAATTTGAGTGTTCCATTATCATTATGAGGCCCTTAACGTTACAATTAACTATTAGTTTTGCGTCGGATTTGAAAATCTAAACGCAAAGGAGCACGACCATAAGGTGCCAGAGGCAGCAGTAGACCCTTGGAGACATGTCGGCTGGAGGACGATCTATTGAATCGCGACGCAATTTGAGTGTTCCATCGTCATTAGCAGACCCTGAACGTTACAATAAACTATCAGTTTTTCGTCTGATTCGCAAATGTAGACTCACTGGAGACCGACCATAAGGTGCCCGAAGCAGCAATAGACCCTTGGAGACAAGTCGGCTGAATGACGATGTATTTAATCTCGAAGCAATTTGAGTGTTCCATCGTCATTAGGTGGCGCTGAATGTTACAATTAACTATTAGTGTTGCGTCGGATACGAAAATCTAGACTCACAGGAGACGGATCATAAGTTGCCCGAGGCAGCAATAACTCCTTGAAGACAAGTCGGCTGGAGGACGATGTATTGACGCTCGACGCAATTTAAGTCTTCCATATTCATTGTGAGGCCCTTAACGTTACAATTAACTATAAATTTTGCGATTGATTCGAAAATTTAGACTCACACGAGAACGACCATAAGGTGCCCGAGGCAGCAATAGACCCTTAGAGACAAGTCGACTGGAGGACGATGTACTGAATCTCGAAGCAATTTGAGTGTTCCATCGTCATTAGGAGGCGCTGAACGTTACAATTAACTATCAGTTTTCATTAGGAGGCCATGAACGTTACAATTAACTATCAGTTATGCGTTGGATTCGAAATTCTAGGCTCACAGGAGAACGATCATAAGGTGCCCGAGGCAGCAATAGACCCTTGGAGACAAGTCGACAGAATGACGATGTATTGAAACTAGACGCAATTTGAGTGTTCCATCATCATTAGGAGGCCATTAACATTACAATTAAGCATCACTAATGCGTCGGATTCGTAATCTAGACTCACAGGAGACGGATCATAAGTTGCCCGAGGCAGCAATATCTCCTTGAAGACAAGTCGGCTGGAGGACGATGTATTGACGCTCGACGCAATTTAAGTCTTCCATATTCATTGTGAGGCCCTTAACGTTACAATTAACTATAAATTTTGCGATTGATTCGAAAATTTAGACTCACAGGAGAACGACCATAAGGTCCCAGAGGCCTTGAAGACTAGGCCTAGACCCTTGAAGACAAGTCGGCTGAATGACGATGTATTGAATCTCGACGCAAATTGAGTGTTCCATCGTCATTAGGAGGCGCTGAACGCTACAATTAACTATCAGCTATGCGTCGGATTCGTAAACCTAGACCCACAGGAGAACGAGAATAAGGTCCCCGACGCAGCAGTAGACCCTTGGAGACTAGTCGGCTGGAGGACGATGTATTGATTCTGGACGTAATTTGAGTGTTCCATCGTCTTTAGGAAGCCCTGAAAGTTACAATTAACAATCACTTTAGCGTCGGGTTCGAAAGACTAGACTCACAGGAGGAAGACCATAAGGTGCCCGAGGCAGCAATAGACCCTTGGAGACAAGTCGGCTGAATGACGATGTCTTGAATCTAGACGCAATTTGAGTGTTCCATCGTCATTAGGAGGCCATTAACGTCACAATTAACCATCAGTTTTGCGTCTGATTCGAAAATCTAGACTAACAGGAGACGGATCATTAGTTACCCGAGGCAGCAATGTCCCCTTGTAGATAAGTCGGCTGGAGGACGATGTATTGAATCTCGACGGAATTTGAGTGTTCCATCGTCATTAGGAGGCAGTAAACCTTACAATTATTTATCAGATATGCGTCGGATTCGAAAATCTAGACTCTGAGGAGAACGACCATAAGGTACCGGAGGCAGCAATATCCCCTTGGAGGCAAGTTGGCTAAAGGACGATGTATTGAATCTCGACGAAATGTGAGTGTTCCATCTTCGTTAGGAGGCCATGAACGTTACAATTAACTATCAGTTATGTGTCGGATACGAAAGCCTAGACTCACAGGAGAACGACCATAAGGTGCCCGAGGCAGCAATAGACCTTTGGAGACAAGTCGGCTGGAGGACGATGTATTGAAACTAGACGCAATGTGAGTGTTCCATCGTCATTAGGTGGCCATTAACAATACAATTAAGCATCAGTTATGCGTCGGATACGAAAATCTAGACTCACAGGAGACGGATCATAAGTTGCCCGAGGCAGCAATATCCCCTTGTAGATAAGTCGGCTGGAGGACGATGTAAGGAATCTCGACGCAATTTGAGTGTTCCATCGTCATTAGGAGGCGCTGAACGTTACAATTAACTATCAGTTTTGGGTCGGATACGAAAATCTAGAGTCGTAAGAGACGGACAATATGGTGCCCGAGGCAGCAATATACGCTTGGAGACAAGTCGGCTGGAGGACGATGTATTGAATCTCGACGTAATTTGAGTGTTCCATCGTCATTAGGAGGCCCTGAACGTTACAATTAACTATCAGTTTTGCGTCGGATTCGAAAATCTAGACTCTGAGGAGAACACCATAAGGTGCCCGAGGCAGCAATAGACCCTTGGAGACAAGTCGACTGGAGGTCGATATATTGCATCTCGACGCAATTTGAGTCTTTCATCGTCATTAGGAGGCCCTGAACGTTACAATGAACTATCAGCAATGCGTCGGATTCGAAAATCTAGACTCACAGGAGAACGACCATAAGGTGCCCGAGGCAGCAATAGACCCTTGGAGACAAGTCGACTGGAGGTCGATATATTGCATCTCGACGCAATTTGAGTGTTCCATCGTCATTAGGAGTCCCTGAACGTTACAATTGACTATCAGTTTTGCGTCTGATTCGAAAATCTAGACGCACAGGTGCAGCGAGGGGCAGCAGTAGACCCTTTGAGACAAGTCGGCTGGAGGACGATGTATTGAATCGCGACGCAATTTGAGTGTTGCATCGTCATTCCCAGACCCAGAACTTGTCAATTAACTATCAGTTTGGGGTCGGATTCGAAAATCTAGACTCTGAGGATAACGACCATAAGGTCCCGGAGGCAGCAATATCCCCTTGGAGGCAAGTCGGCTGGAGGACGATGTATTGAATCTTAAATTTGAGTCTTCCATCGTCATTAGGAGGCCCTGAACGTTACAATTAACTATCAGCTATGCGTCGGATTCGAAAACCTAGACCCACAGGAAAACGACCATAAGGTGCCCGAGGCAGCAGTAGCCCCTTGGAGACAAGTCGGCTGAATGACGATGTCTTGAATCTAGACGGAATTTGAGTGTTCCATCGTCATTAGGAGGCCATTAACGTCACAATTAACCATCAGTTTTGCGTCTGATTCGAAAATCTAGACTAACAGGAGACGGATCATAAGTTGCCCGAGGCAGCAATATCCCCTTGTAGATAATTCGGCTGGAGGACGATGTATTGAATCTCGACGGAATTTGACTGTTCCATCGTCATTAGGAGGCACTGAACCTTACAATTATTTATCAGATATGCGTCGGATTCGAAAATCTAGACTCTGAGGAGAACGACCATAAGGTACCGGAGGCAGCAATATCCCCTTGGAGGCAAGTTGGCTAAAGGACGATGTATTGAATCTCGACGCAATTTGAGTGTTCCATCGTCATTAGGAGGCCCCTAACCGTACAATTAACTATAAGTTTTGCGTCTGATTCGAAAATTTAGACTCACATGGGAGCGACCATAAGGTGCCCGAGGCAGCCAGAGACCCTTGGAGACAAGTCGGCTGGAGGACGATGTATTGATTCTCGACGCAATTTGAGTGTTCCATCATCATTAGGAGACACAGAACGTGACAATTAACTATCAGTTTTGCGTCGGATTCGAAAATCTAGACTCACAGGAGACCGACCATAAGGTGCCCGAGGCAGCAACAGACCCTTGGAGACTAGTCGGCTGGAGGACATGTATTGAATCTCGACGCAATTTGAGTGTTCCATCTTCGTTAGGGGGTCCAGAACGTTACAATTAACTATCAGTTTTCCGTCGGATTCTAAAATCTAGACTCACTGGAGAACGACCATAAGGTGCCCGA
>NW_025727483.1:0-43083 GCF_021461385.2 Schistocerca piceifrons | reverse complement strand
GGCTGAGGACGATCTATTGAATCGCGACGCAATTTGAGTGTTCTATCGTCACTAGGAGACCCTGAACGTTACAATTAACTATCAGTTTTTCGTCTGATTCGCAAATTTAGACTCACTGGAGACCGACCATAAGGTGCCCGAAGCAGCAATAGACCCTTGGAGACAAGTCGGCTGAATGACGATGTATTTAATCTCGAAGCAATTTGAGTGTTCCATCGTCATTAGGTGGCGCTGAATGTTACAATTAACTATTAGTTTTGCGTCGGATCCGAAAATCTAGACTCACAGGAGACGGACCATATGGTGCCCAAGGCAGCAATAGACCCTTGCAGACTAGTCGGCTGGAGGACGATGTATTGAATCTCGAAGCAATTTGAGTGTTCCATCGTCATTAGGAGGCGCTGAACGTTACAATTAACTATCAGTTTTGCGTCGGATTCTAAAATCTAGAACCACAGGAGAACGACCATAACATGCCCGAGGCAGCAATAGAACCTTGGAGACAAGTCGGCTGAATGTCGATGTATTGAATCTCGACGCAATTTGAGTGTTCCATCGTCATTAGGAGGCGCTGAACGCTACAATTAACTATCAGTTATGCATCCGATCCGTAAATCTAGACCTACAGGAGAACGACCATAAGGTGTCGGAGGCAGCAATATCCCTTTGGAAGCAAGTCGGCTGGAGGACGATGTATTGAATCTCGACGTAATTAGAGTGTTCCATCGTCATTAGGAGGCCCTGAACGTTACAATTAACTATCAGTTTTGCGTCGGATTCTAAAATCTAGTCTCACAGGAGAACGACCATAAGGTGCCTGAGGCAGCAATAGACTATTGGAGACAAGTCGGCTGAAGGTTGATGTATTGAATCTCGACGCAGTGTGAGTGTTCCATCTTCGATAGGAGGCCATGAACGTTACAATTAACTATCAGTTATGTGTCGGATTAGAAAGCCTAGACTCACAGGAGAACGACCATATGGTGCCCGAGGCAGCAACAGACCGTGGAGACTAGTCGGCTGGAGGACGATGTATTGAATCTCGAAGCAATTTGAGTGTTCCCATCGTCATTAGGAGGCGCTGAACGTAACTATCAGTTTTGCGTCGGATTCTAAAATCTAGAACCACAGGAGAACGACCATAACGTGCCCGAGGCAGCAATAGACCCTTGGAGACAAGTCGGCTGAATGTCGATGTATTGAATCTCGACGCAATTTGAGTGTTCCATCGTCATTAGGAGGCGCTGAACGCTACAATTAACTATCAGTTATGCATCGATCCGTAAATCTAGACCTACAGGAGAACGAGCATAAGGTGCCCGAAGCAGCAATAGACCTTTGGAGACAAGTCGGCTGGAGGACGATGTATTGAAACTAGACGCAATGTGAGTGTTCCATCGTCTTTAGGAGGCCATTAACAATACAATTAAGCATCAGTTATGCGTCGAATACGAAAATCTAGACTCACAGGAGTCGGATCATAAGTTGCCCGAGGCAGCAATATCCCCTTGTAGATAAGTCGGCTGGAGGACGATGTAAGGAATCTCGACGCAATTTGAGTGTTCCATCGTCATTAGGAGGCGCTGAACGTTACAATTAACTATCAGTTTTGGGTCGGATACGAAAATCTGAGTCGTAGGAGACGGACCATATGTTGCCCGATGCAACAATATAAGCTTGGAGACAAGTCGGCTGGAGGACGATGTATTGATTGTGGACGTAATTTGAGTGTTCCATCGTCATTAGGAGGCCCTGAACGTTACAATTAATAATCAGTTTACCGTCGGATTCGAAAAAGTAGACTCTCAGGAGAACGACCATAAGGTGCCCGAGGCAGCAATAGACCCTTGGAGACAAGTCGACTGGAGGACGATGTATTGAATCTCGACGCAATTTCAGTGTTCCATCGTCATTAGGAGGCGCTGATCGTTACAATTACCTATCAGTTTTGCGGCGGATACGAGAATCTAGACTCACAGGAAACGGACCATATGGAGCCCGAGGGAGGAATATTCCTTTGGAGACAAGTCGGCTGGAGGACGATGTATTGAGTCTCGACGTAATTTGAGTGTTGCATCGTCATTAGGAGGCCCTGAACTTTGCAATTAACTATCAGTTTTGCGTCGGATTCTAAAATCTAGACTCACTGGAGAACGACCATAAGGTGCCCGAGGCAGCAATAAACCCTTTGAGACAAGTCTGCTGGAGGACGATGTATTGAACAACGACGCAATGTGAGTGTTCCATCGTCATTAGGAGAACCGAGTACGTGACAATTAAATATCAGTTTTTTGGTCGGATTCGAAGATCTAGACTCTGAAGAGAACATCCATAAGGTGCCCGAGGCAGCAATTGACCCTTGTAGACAAGTCGGCCGGAGGTCGATATATTGCATCTAGACGCAATTTGAGTGTTCCACCGTCATTAGGAGTCCCTGAACGTTACAATTAACTATCAGTTTTGCGTCGGATTCTAAATCTAGTCTCACAGGAGAACGACCATAAGGTGACCGAGGCAGCAATAGACCCTTGGAGACAAGTCGACTGGAGGTCGATGTATTGAATCTCGACGCAATTTGAATGTTCCATCGTCATTAGGAGTCCCTGAACATTACAATTAACTATCAGTTTTGCGTCTGATTCGAAATCTGGACGCACAGGTGCAGCGAGGGGCAGCAGTAGACATTTGAGACAAGTCGGCTGGAGGACGATGTATTAGAATCGCGACGCAATTTGAGTGTTCCATCGTCATTCGGAGACCCAGAACTTGACAATTAACTATCATTTTGGGGTCGGATTAGAAAAATCTAGACTCTGAGGATAATGACCATAAGGTCCCGGAGGCAGCATTATCCCCTTGGAGGCAAGTCGGCTGGAGGACGATGTATTGAATCTCAAATTTGAGTGTTCCATCGTCATTAGGAGGCCCTTACCGTTACAATTAACTATAAGTTTTGCGTCTGATTCGAAAATTTAGACTCACAGGAGAACGACCATAAGGTGCTCGAGGCAGCAATAGACCCTTGGAGACAATTCGGCTGGGGGACGATGTATTGAATCTCGACGCAATTTGAGTGGTCCATCGTCATTAGGAGGCCCTGAACGTTAAATTACCTATCAGTTTTGCGTCGGATTCCAAAATCTAGACCCACAGGAGAACGACAATAAGGTGCCCGACGCAGCAGTAGACCCTTGGAGACTAGTCGGCTGGAGGACGATGTATTGATTCTGGACGTAATTTGAGTGTTCCATCGTCTTTAGGAAGCCCTGAACGTTACAATTAACAATCACTTTAGCGTCGGATTCGAAAGACTAGACTCACAGGAGAACGACCATAAGGTGCCCGAGGCAGCAATAGACCCTTGGAGACAAGTCGGCTGAATGACGATGTCTTGAATCTAGACGCAATTTGAGTGTTCCATCGTCATTAGGAGGCCATTAACGTAACAATTAACCATCAGTTTTGCGTCTGATTCGAAATCTAGACTAACAGGAGACGGATCATAAGTTGCCCGAGGCAGCAATATCCCCTTGTAGATAATTCGGCTGGAGGACGATGTATTGAATCTCGACGGAATTTGAGTGTTCCATCGTCATTAGGAGGCACTGAACCTTACAATTATTTATCAGATATGCGTCGGATTCGAAAATCTAGACTCTGAGGAGAACGACCATAAGGTACCGGAGGCAGCTATATCCCCTTGGAGACAAGTCGGCTGAATGTCGATGTATTGAATCTCGACGCAATTTGAGTGTTCCATCGTCATTAGGAGGCGCTGAACGCTACAATTAACTATCAGTTATGCATCCGATCCGTAAATCTAGACCTACAGAGAACGAGCATAAGGTGCCCGAGGCAGCAATAGACCCTTGGAGACAAGTCGGCTGGAGGACGATGTATTGATTCTCGACGTAATTAGAGTGTTCCATCGTCATTAGGAGGCACTGAACCTTACAATTATTTATCAGATATGCGTCGGATTCGAAAATCTAGACTCTGAGGAGAACGACCATAAGGTACCGGCGGCAGCAATATCCCCTTGGAGGCAAGTTGGCTAAAGGACGATGTATTGAATCTCGACGCAATTTGAGTGTTCCATCGTCATTAGGAGGCCCTTAACCGTACAATTAACTATGAGTTTTGCGTCTGATTCGAAAATTTAGACCTCACATGGGAACGACCATAAGGTGCTCGAGGCAGCAATAGACCCTTGGAGACAAGTCGGCTGGAGGACGATGTATTGATCCTCGACGCAATTAGAGTGTTCCATCGTCATTAGGAGACACAGAACGTGACAATTAACCATCAGTTTTGCATCGGATTCGAAAATCTAGACTCACAGGAGACCGAGGCAGCAATAGACCCTTGGAGACTAGTCGGCTGGAGGACATGTATTGAATCTCGACGCAATTTGAGTGTTCCACCTTCGTTAGGAGGCCCAGAACGTTACAATTAACTATCAGTTTTGCGTCGGATTCTAAAATCTAGACTCACTGGAGACTGACCATATGGTGCCCGAGGCAGCAATATCCCATTGGAGACAAGTCGACTACAGGACGATGTATTGAATCTCGACGTAATTTGAGTGTTTCATCGTCATTAGGAGGCCCTGAACGTTACAATTAACTATCAGGATTGCGTCGGATTCGAAAATCTAGACTGAGGAGAACGACCATAAGGTGCCCGAGGCAGCAATATCCCCACGGAGACAAGTCGGCTGGAGGACGATGTATTGAATCGCGACGCAATTTGAGTGTTCCATCGTCATTAGGAGACACAGAACGTGACAATTAACTATCAGTTTTGCATCGGATTCGAAAATCTAGACTCACAGGAGACCGACCATAAGGTGCCCGAGGCAGCAATAGACCCTTGGAGACTAGTCGGCTGGAGGACATGTATAGAATCTCGACGCAATTTGAGTGTACCATCTTCGTTAGGAGGCCCAGAACGTTACAATTAACTATCAGTTTTGCGTCGGATTCTAAAATCTAGACTCACTGGAGAACGACCATAAGGTGCCCGAGGCAGCAATAGACCCTTGGAGACAAGTCGGCTGAATGACGATGTATTGAATCTCGACAAAATTTTATTGTTCCATCGTCATTAGGAGGCGCTGAACGTTACAATTAACTGTCAGCAATGCATCGGATTCGAAAATCTAGACTCAAAGGAGAACGGCCATAAGGTGCCCGGCTGAAGGACGATGTATTGAATCTCGACGCAATTTGAGTGTTCCATCGTCATTAGGAGGCGCTGAACGTAATAATTAACTCTCAGTTTTGCGTCGGATACGAAAATCTAGACTCACAGGAGACGGACCATATGGAGCCCGAGGCAGCAACATCTCCTTGGAGACAAGGCTGCTGGAGGACGATGTATTGAATCTCGACGCAATTTGAGTGTTCCATTATCATTATGAGGCCCTTAACTTTACAATTAACTATTAGCTTTGCGTCGGATTTGAAAATCTAAACTCACAGGTGCACGACCATAAGGTGCCAGAGGCAGCAGTAGACCCTTGGAGACATGTCGGCTGGAGGACGATCTATTGAATCGCGACGCAATTTGAGTGTTCTATCGTCACTAGGAGACCCTGAACGTTACAATTAACTATCAGTTTTTCGTCTGATTCGCAAATTTAGACTCACTGGAGACCGACCAAAAGGTGCCCGAAGCAGCAATATCCCCTTGTAGATAATTCGGCTGGAGGACGATGTATTGAATCTCGACGGAATTTGAGTGTTCCATCGTCATTAGGAGGCACTGAACCTTACAATTATATATCAGATATGCATCGGATTCGAAAATCTAGACTCTGAGGAGAACGACCATAAGGTACCGGAGAGCAGCAATATCCCCTTGGAGACAAGTCGGCTGAATGTCGATGTATTGAATCTCGACGCAATTTGAGTGTTCCATCGTCATTAGGAGGCGCTGAACGCTACAATTAACTATCAGTTATGCATCCGATCCGTAAATCTAGACCTACAGGAGAACGAGCATAAGGTGCCCGAGGCAGCAATAGACCCTTGGAGACAAGTCGGCTGGAGGACGATGTATTGATTCTCGACGTAATTAGAGTGTTCCATCGTCATTAGGAGGCCCTGAACGTTAAATTAACTATCAGTTTTGCGTCCGATTCGAAAATCTAGACTCACAGGAGAACGACCATAAGGTGACCGAGGCAGCAATAGACCCTTGGAGACAAGTCGACTGGAGGTCGATATATTGCATCTCGACGCAATTTGAGTCTTCCATCGTCATTAGGAGGCCCTGAACGTTACAATGAACTATCAGCAATGCGTCGCATTCGAAAATCTAGACTCACAGGAGAACGACCATAAGGTGACCGAGGCAGCAATAGACCCTTGGAGACAAGTCGACTGGAGGTCGATATATTGAATCTCGACGCAATTTGAATGTTCCATCGTCATTAGGAGTCCCTGAACATTACAATTAACTATCAGTTTTGCGTCTGATTCGAAAATCTGGACGCACAGGTGCAGCGAGGGGCAGCAGTAGACCATTTGAGACAAGTCGGCTGGAGGACGATGTATTGAATCGCGACGCCATTTGAGTGTTCCATCGTCATTCGGAGACCAGAACTTGACAATTAACTATCATTTTGGGGTCGGATTAGAAAATCTAGACTCTGAGGATAATGACCATAAGGTCCCGGAGGCAGCATTATCCCTTGGAGGCAAGTCGGCTGGAGGACGATGTATTGAATCTCAAAATTTGAGTGTTCCATCGTCATTAGGAGGCCCTTACCGTTACAATTAACTATAAGTTTTGCGTCTGATTCGAAAATTTAGACTCACAGGAGAACGACCATAAGGTGCTCGAGGCAGCAATAGACCCTTGGAGACAATTCGGCTGGGGGACGATGTATTGAATCTCGACGCAATTTGAGTGGTCCATCGTCATTAGGAGGCCCTGAACGTTAAATTAACTATCAGTTTTGCGTCGGATTCTGAAATCTAGACCCACAGGAGAACGACAATAAGGTGCCCGACGCAGCAGTAGACCCTTGGAGACTAGTCGGCTGGAGGACGATGTATTGATTCTGGACGTAATTTGAGTGTTCCATCGTCTTTAGGAAGCCCTGAACGTTACAATTAACAATCACTTTAGCGTCGGATTCGAAAGACTAGACTCACAGGAGAACGACCATAAGGTGCCCGAGGCAGCAATAGACCCTTGGAGACAAGTCGGCTGAATGACGATGTCTTGAATCTAGACGCAATTTGAGTGTTCCATCGTCATTAGGAGGCCATTAACGTAACAATTAACCATCAGTTTTGCGTCTGATTCGAAAATCTAGACTAACAGGAGACGGATCATAAGTTGCCCGAGGCAGCAATATCCCCTTGTAGATAATTCGGCTGGAGGACGATGTATTGAATCTCGACGGAATTTGAGTGTTCCATCGTCATTAGGAGGCACTGAACCTTACAATTATTTATCAGATATGCGTCGGATTCGAAAATCTAGACTCTGAGGAGAACGACCATAAGGTACCGGAGGCAGCAATATCCCCTTGGAGGCAAGTTGGCTAAAGGACGATGTATTGAATCTCGACGCAATTTGAGTGTTCCATCGTCATTAGGAGGCCCTTAACCGTACAATTAACTATAAGTTTTGCGTCTGATTCGAAAATTTAGACTCACATGGGAACGACCATAAGGTGCCCGAGGCAGCAATAGACCCTTGGAGACAAGTCGGCTGGAGGACGATGTATTGATTCTCGACGTAATTTGAGTGTTCCATCGTCATTAGGAGACACAGAACGTGACAATTAACTATCAGTTTTGCATCGGATTCGAAAATCTAGACTCACAGGAGACCGAGGCAGCAATAGACCCTTGGAGACTAGTCGGCTTGAGGACATGTATTGAATCTCGACGCAATTTGAGTGTTCCACCTTCGTTGGGAGGCCCAGAACGTTACAATTAACTATCAGTTTTGCGTCGGATTCTAAAATCTAGACTCACTGGAGACTGACCATATGGTGCCCGAGGCAGCAATATCCCATTGGAGACAAGTCGGCTACAGGACGATGTATTGAATCTCGACGTAATTTGAGTGTTTCATCGTCATTAGGAGGCGCTGAACGTTACAATTAACTATCAGTTCTGCGTCGGATTCTAAAATCTAGACTCACAGGAGAACGACCATAAGGTGCCCGAGGCAGCAATATCCCATTGGAGACAAGTCGACTACAGGACGATGTATTGAATCTCGACGTAATTTGAGTGTTTCATCGTCATTAGGAGGCCCTGAACGTTACAATTAACTATCAGGATTGCGTCGGATTCGAAAATCTAGACTGAGGAGAACGACCATAAGGTGCCCGAGGCAGCAATATCCCCACGGAGACAAGTCGGCTGGAGGACGATGTATTGAATCGCGACGCAATTTGAGTGTTCCATCGTCATTAGGAGACACAGAACGTGACAATTAACTATCAGTTTTGCATCGGATTCGAAAATCTAGACTCACAGGAGACCGACTATAAGGTGCCCGAGGCAGCAATAGACCCTTGGAGACTAGTCGGCTGGAGGACATGTATAGAATCTCGACGCAATTTGAGTGTACCATCTTCGTTAGGAGGCCCAGAACGTTACAATTAACTATCAGTTTTGCGTCGGATTCTAAAATCTAGACTCACTGGAGAACGACCATAAGGTGCCCGAGGCAGCAATAGACCCTTGGAGACAAGTCGGCTGAATGACGATGTATTGAATCTCGACAAAATTTTATTGTTCCATCGTCATTAGGAGGCGCTGAACGTTACAATTAACTGTCAGCAATGCATCGGATTCGAAAATCTAGACTCAAAGGAGAACGGCCATAAGGTGCCCGGCTGAAGGACGATGTATTGAATCTCGACGCAATTTGAGTGTTCCATCGTCATTAGGAGGCGCTGAACGTAATAATTAACTCTCAGTTTTGCGTCGGATACGAAAATCTAGACTCACAGGAGACGGACCATATGGAGCCCGAGGCAGCAACATCTCCTTGGAGACAAGGCTGCTGGAGGACGATGTATTGAATCTCGACGCAATTTGAGTGTTCCATTATCATTATGAGGCCCTTAACTTTACAATTAACTATTAGCTTTGCGTCGGATTTGAAAATCTAAACTCACAGGTGCACGACCATAAGGTGCCAGAGGCAGCAGTAGACCCTTGGAGACATGTCGGCTGGAGGACGATCTATTGAATCGCGACGCAATATGAGTGTTCTATCGTCACTAGGAGACCCTGAACGTTACAATTAACTATCAGTTTTTCGTCTGATTCGCAAATTTAGACTCACTGGAGACCGACCAAAAGGTGCCCGAAGCAGCAATATCCCCTTGTAGATAATTCGGCTGGAGGACGATGTATTGAATCTCGACGCAATTTGAGTGTTCCATCGTCATTAGGAGGCGCTGAACGCTACAATTAACTATCAGTTATGCATCCGATCCGTAAATCTAGACCTACAGGAGAACGAGCATAAGGTGCCCGAGGCAGCAATAGACCCTTGGAGACAAGTCGGCTGGAGGACGATGTATTGATTCTCGACGTAATTAGAGTGTTCCATCGTCATTAGGAGGCCCTGAACGTTAAATTAACTATCAGTTTTGCGTCCGATTCGAAAATCTAGACTCACAGGAGAACGACCATAAGGTGACCGAGGCAGCAATAGACCCTTGGAGACAAGTCGACTGGAGGTCGATATATTGCATCTCGACGCAATTTGAGTCTTCCATCGTCATTAGGAGGCCCTGAACGTTACAATGAACTATCAGCAATGCGTCGCATTCGAAAATCTAGACTCACAGGAGAACGACCATAAGGTGCCCGAGGCAGCAATAGACCCTTGGAGACAAGTCGGCTGAATGACGATGTCTTGAATCTAGACGCAATTTGAGTGTTCCATCGTCATTAGGAGGCCATTAACGTAACAATTAACCATCAGTTTTGCGTCTGATTCGAAAATGTAGACTAACAGGAGACGGATCATAAGTTGCCCGAGGCAGCAATATCCCCTTGTAGATAATTCGGCTGGAGGACGATGTATTGAATCTCGACGGAATTTGAGTGTTCCATCGTCATTAGGAGGCACTGAACCTTACAATTATTTATCAGATATGCGTCGGATTCGAAAATCTAGACTCTGAGGAGAACGACCATAAGGTACCGGAGGCAGCAATATCCCCTTGGAGGCAAGTTGGCTAAAGGACGATGTATTGAATCTCGACGCAATTTGAGTGTTCCATCGTCATTAGGAGGCCCTTAACCGTACAATTAACTATAAGTTTTGCGTCTGATTCGAAAATTTAGACTCACATGGGAACGACCATAAGGTGCCCGAGGCAGCAATAGACCCTTGGAGACAAGTCGGCTGGAGGACGATGTATTGATTCTCGACGCAATTTGAGTGTTCCATCGTCATTAGGAGACACAGAACGTGACAATTAACTATCAGTTTTGCATCGGATTCGAAAATCTAGACTCACAGGAGACCGAGGCAGCAATAGACCCTTGGAGACTAGTCGGCTTGAGGACATGTATTGAATCTCGACGCAATTTGAGTGTTCCACCTTCGTTAGGAGGCCCAGAACGTTACAATTAACTATCAGTTTTGCGTCGGATTCTATAATCTAGACTCACTGGAGACTGACCATATGGTGCCCGAGGCAGCAATATCCCATTGGAGACAAGTCGGCTACAGGACGATGTATTGAATCTCGACGTAATTTGAGTGTTTCATCGTCATTAGGAGGCGCTGAACGTTACAATTAACTATCAGTTCTGCGTCGGATTCTAAAATCTAGACTCACAGGAGAACGACCATAAGGTGCCCGAGGCAGCAATAGACCCTTGGAGACAAGTCGGCTGAATGACGATGTCTTGAATCTAGACGCAATTTGAGTGTTCCATCGTCATTAGGAGGCCATTAACGTCACAATTAACGATCAGTTTTGCGTCTGATTCGAAAATCTAGACTAACAGGAGACGGATCATAAGTTGCCCGAGGCAGCAATATCCCCTTGTAGATAATTCGGCTGGAGGACGATGTATTGAATCTCGACGGAATTTGAGTGTACCATCGTCATTAGGAGGCACTGAACCTTACAATTATTTATCAGATATGCGTCGGATTCGAAAATCTAGACTCTAAGGAGAACGACCATAAGGTACCGGAGGCAGCAGTATTCCCTTGGAGGCAAGTTGGCTAAAGGACGATGTATTGAATCTCGACGCAATTTGAGTGTTCCATCGTCATTAGGAGGCCCTTAACCGTACAATTAACTATAAGTTTTGCGTCTGATTCGAAAATTTAGACTCACATGGGAACGACCATAAGGTGCCCGAGGCAGCAATAGACCCTTGGAGACAAGTCGGCTGGAGGACGATGTATTGATTCTCGACGCAATTTGAGTGTTCCATCGTCATTAGGAGACACAGAACGTGACAATTAACCATCAGTTTTGCATCGGATTCGAAAATCTAGACTCACAGGAGACCGAGGCAGCAATAGACCCTTGGAGACTAGTCGGCTGGAGGACATGTATTGAATCTCGACGCAATTTGAGTGTTCCACCTTCGTTAGGAGGCCCAGAACGTTACAATTAACTATCAGTTTTGCGTCGGATTCTAAAATCTAGACTCACTGGAGACTGACCATATGGTGCCCGAGGCAGCAATATCCCATTGGAGACAAGTCGGCTACAGGACGATGTATTGAATCTCGACGTAATTTGAGTGTTTCATGGTCATTAGGAGGCCCTGAACGTTACAATTAACTATCAGTTCTGCGTCGGATTCTAAAATCTAGACTCACAGGAGAACGACCATAAGGTGCCCGAGGCAGCAATAGACCCTTGGAGACAAGTCGGCTGAATGACGATGTATTGAATCTCGACAATTAACTGTCAGCAATGCATCGGATTCGAAAATCTAGACTCAAAGGAGAACGACCATAAGGTGCCCGGCTGGAGGACGATGTATTGAATCTCGACGCAATTTGAGTGTTCCATCGTCATTAGGAGGCGCTGAACGTAATAATTAACTCTCAGTTTTGCGTCGGATACGAAAATACAGACTCACAGGAGACGGACCATATGGAGCCCGAGGCAGCAACATCCCCTTGGAGACAAGGCTGCTGGAGGACGATGTATTGAATCTCGACGCAATTTGAGTGTTCCATTATCATTATGAGGCCCTTAACGTTACAATTAACTATTAGTTTTGCGTCGGATTTGAAAATCTAAACGCACAGGAGCACGACCATAAGGTGCCAGAGGCAGCAGTAGACCCTTGGAGACATGTCGGCTGGAGGACGATCTATTGAATCGCGACGCAATTTGAGTGTTCTATCGTCACTAGGAGACCCTGAACGTTACAATTAACTATCAGTTTTTCGTCTGATTCGCAAATTTAGACTCACTGGAGACCGACCATAAGGTGCCCGAAGCAGCAATAGACCCTTGGAGACAAGTCGGCTGAATGACGATGTATTTAATCTCGAAGCAATTTGAGTGTTCCATCGTCATTAGGTGGCGCTGAATGTTACAATTAACTATTAGTTTTGCGTCGGATCCGAAAATCTAGACTCACAGGAGACGGACCATATGGTGCCCAAGGCAGCAATAGACCCTTGCAGACTAGTCGGCTGGAGGACGATGTATTGAATCTCGAAGCAATTTGAGTGTTCCATCGTCATTAGGAGGCGCTGAACGTTACAATTAACTATCAGTTTTGCGTCGGATTCTAAAATCTAGAACCACAGGAGAACGACCATAACATGCCCGAGGCAGCAATAGAACCTTGGAGACAAGTCGGCTGAATGTCGATGTATTGAATCTCGACGCAATTTGAGTGTTCCATCGTCATTAGGAGGCGCTGAACGCTACAATTAACTATCAGTTATGCATCCGATCCGTAAATCTAGACCTACAGGAGAACGACCATAAGGTGTCGGAGGCAGCAATATCCCTTTGGAAGCAAGTCGGCTGGAGGACGATGTATTGAATCTCGACGTAATTAGAGTGTTCCATCGTCATTAGGAGGCCCTGAACGTTACAATTAACTATCAGTTTTGCGTCGGATTCTAAAATCTAGTCTCACAGGAGAACGACCATAAGGTGCCTGAGGCAGCAATAGACTATTGGAGACAAGTCGGCTGAAGGTTGATGTATTGAATCTCGACGCAGTGTGAGTGTTCCATCTTCGATAGGAGGCCATGAACGTTACAATTAACTATCAGTTATGTGTCGGATTAGAAAGCCTAGACTCACAGGAGAACGACCATATGGTGCCCGAGGCAGCAACAGACCCGTGGAGACTAGTCGGCTGGAGGACGATGTATTGAATCTCGAAGCAATTTGAGTGTTCCATCGTCATTAGGAGGCGCTGAACGTAACTATCAGTTTTGCGTCGGATTCTAAAATCTAGAACCACAGGAGAACGACCATAACGTGCCCGAGGCAGCAATAGACCCTTGGAGACAAGTCGGCTGAATGTCGATGTATTGAATCTCGACGCAATTTGAGTGTTCCATCGTCATTAGGAGGCGCTGAACGCTACAATTAACTATCAGTTATGCATCCGATCCGTAAATCTAGACCTACAGGAGAACGAGCATAAGGTGCCCGAAGCAGCAATAGACCTTTGGAGACAAGTCGGCTGGAGGACGATGTATTGAAACTAGACGCAATGTGAGTGTTCCATCGTCTTTAGGAGGCCATTAACAATACAATTAAGCATCAGTTATGCGTCGAATACGAAAATCTAGACTCACAGGAGTCGGATCATAAGTTGCCCGAGGCAGCAATATCCCCTTGTAGATAAGTCGGCTGGAGGACGATGTAAGGAATCTCGACGCAATTTGAGTGTTCCATCGTCATTAGGAGGCGCTGAACGTTACAATTAACTATCAGTTTTGGGTCGGATACGAAAATCTGGAGTCGTAGGAGACGGACCATATGTTGCCCGATGCAACAATATAAGCTTGGAGACAAGTCGGCTGGAGGACGATGTATTGATTGTGGACGTAATTTGAGTGTTCCATCGTCATTAGGAGGCCCTGAACGTTACAATTAATAATCAGTTTACCGTCGGATTCGAAAAAGTAGACTCTCAGGAGAACGACCATAAGGTGCCCGAGGCAGCAATAGACCCTTGGAGACAAGTCGACTGGAGGACGATGTATTGAATCTCGACGCAATTTCAGTGTTCCATCGTCATTAGGAGGCGCTGATCGTTACAATTACCTATCAGTTTTGCGGCGGATACGAGAATCTAGACTCACAGGAAACGGACCATATGGAGCCCGAGGGAGGAATATTCCTTTGGAGACAAGTCGGCTGGAGGACGATGTATTGAGTCTCGACGTAATTTGAGTGTTGCATCGTCATTAGGAGGCCCTGAACTTTGCAATTAACTATCAGTTTTGCGTCGGATTCTAAAATCTAGACTCACTGGAGAACGACCATAAGGTGCCCGAGGCAGCAATAAACCCTTTGAGACAAGTCTGCTGGAGGACGATGTATTGAACAACGACGCAATGTGAGTGTTCCATCGTCATTAGGAGAACCAGTACGTGACAATTAAATATCAGTTTTTGGTCGGATTCGAAGATCTAGACTCTGAAGAGAACGACCATAAGGTGCCCGAGGCAGCAATTGACCCTTGTAGACAAGTCGGCCGGAGGTCGATATATTGCATCTAGACGCAATTTGAGTGTTCCACCGTCATTAGGAGTCCCTGAACGTTACAATTAACTATCAGTTTTGCGTCGGATTCTAAAATCTAGTCTCACAGGAGAACGACCATAAGGTGACCGAGGCAGCAATAGACCCTTGGAGACAAGTCGACTGGAGGTCGATATATTGAATCTCGACGCAATTTGAATGTTCCATCGTCATTAGGAGTCCCTGAACATTACAATTAACTATCAGTTTTGCGTCTGATTCGAAAATCTGGACGCACAGGTGCAGCGAGGGGCAGCAGTAGACCATTTGAGACAAGTCGGCTGGAGGACGATGTATTGAATCGCGACGCAATTTGAGTGTTCCATCGTCATTCGGAGACCCAGAACTTGACAATTAACTATCATTTTGGGGTCGGATTAGAAAATCTAGACTCTGAGGATAATGACCATAAGGTCCCGGAGGCAGCATTATCCCCTTGGAGGCAAGTCGGCTGGAGGACGATGTATTGAATCTCAAATTTGAGTGTTCCATCGTCATTAGGAGGCCCTTACCGTTACAATTAACTATAAGTTTTGCGTCTGATTCGAAAATTTAGACTCACAGGAGAACGACCATAAGGTGCTCGAGGCAGCAATAGACCCTTGGAGACAATTCGGCTGGGGGACGATGTATTGAATCTCGACGCAATTTGAGTGGTCCATCGTCATTAGGAGGCCCTGAACGTTAAATTACCTATCAGTTTTGCGTCGGATTCCAAAATCTAGACCCACAGGAGAACGACAATAAGGTGCCCGACGCAGCAGTAGACCCTTGGAGACTAGTCGGCTGGAGGACGATGTATTGATTCTGGACGTAATTTGAGTGTTCCATCGTCTTTAGGAAGCCCTGAACGTTACAATTAACAATCACTTTAGCGTCGGATTCGAAAGACTAGACTCACAGGAGAACGACCATAAGGTGCCCGAGGCAGCAATAGACCCTTGGAGACAAGTCGGCTGAATGACGATGTCTTGAATCTAGACGCAATTTGAGTGTTCCATCGTCATTAGGAGGCCATTAACGTCACAATTAACGATCAGTTTTGCGTCTGATTCGAAAATCTAGACTAACAGGAGACGGATCATAAGTTGCCCGAGGCAGCAATATCCCCTTGTAGATAATTCGGCTGGAGGACGATGTATTGAATCTCGACGGAATTTGAGTGTACCATCGTCATTAGTAGGCACTGAACCTTACAATTATTTATCAGATATGCGTCGGATTCGAAAATCTAGACTCTAAGGAGAACGACCATAAGGTACCGGAGGCAGCAGTATTCCCTTGGAGGCAAGTTGGCTAAAGGACGATGTATTGAATCTCGACGCAATTTGAGTGTTCCATCGTCATTAGGAGGCCCTTAACCGTACAATTAACTATAAGTTTTGCGTCTGATTCGAAAATTTAGACTCACATGGGAACGACCATAAGGTGCCCGAGGCAGCAATAGACCCTTGGAGACAAGTCGGCTGGAGGACGATGTATTGATTCTCGACGCAATTTGAGTGTTCCATCGTCATTAGGAGACACAGAACGTGACAATTAACCATCAGTTTTGCATCGGATTCGAAAATCTAGACTCACAGGAGACCGAGGCAGCAATAGACCCTTGGAGACTAGTCGGCTGGAGGACGATGTATTGAATCTCGAAGCAATTTGAGTGTTCCATCGTCATTAGGAGGCGCTGAACGTAACTATCAGTTTTGCGTCGGATTCTAAAATCTAGAACCACAGGAGAACGACCATAACGTGCCCGAGGCAGCAATAGACCCTTGGAGACAAGTCGGCTGAATGTCGATGTATTGAATCTCGACGCAATTTGAGTGTTCCATCGTCATTAGGAGGCGCTGAACGCTACAATTAACTATCAGTTATGCATCCGATCCGTAAATCTAGACCTACAGGAGAACGAGCATAAGGTGCCCGAAGCAGCAATAGACCTTTGGAGACAAGTCGGCTGGAGGACGATGTATTGAAACTAGACGCAATGTGAGTGTTCCATCGTCTTTAGGAGGCCATTAACAATACAATTAAGCATCAGTTATGCGTCGAATACGAAAATCTAGACTCACAGGAGTCGGATCATAAGTTGCCCGAGGCAGCAATATCCCCTTGTAGATAAGTCGGCTGGAGGACGATGTAAGGAATCTCGACGCAATTTGAGTGTTCCATCGTCATTAGGAGGCGCTGAACGTTACAATTAACTATCAGTTTTGGGTCGGATACGAAAATCTGGAGTCGTAGGAGACGGACCATATGTTGCCCGATGCAACAATATAAGCTTGGAGACAAGTCGGCTGGAGGACGATGTATTGATTGTGGACGTAATTTGAGTGTTCCATCGTCATTAGGAGGCCCTGAACGTTACAATTAATAATCAGTTTACCGTCGGATTCGAAAAAGTAGACTCTCAGGAGAACGACCATAAGGTGCCCGAGGCAGCAATAGACCCTTGGAGACAAGTCGACTGGAGGACGATGTATTGAATCTCGACGCAATTTCAGTGTTCCATCGTCATTAGGAGGCGCTGATCGTTACAATTACCTATCAGTTTTGCGGCGGATACGAGAATCTAGACTCACAGGAAACGGACCATATGGAGCCCGAGGGAGGAATATTCCTTTGGAGACAAGTCGGCTGGAGGACGATGTATTGAGTCTCGACGTAATTTGAGTGTTGCATCGTCATTAGGAGGCCCTGAACTTTGCAATTAACTATCAGTTTTGCGTCGGATTCTAAAATCTAGACTCACTGGAGAACGACCATAAGGTGCCCGAGGCAGCAATAAACCCTTTGAGACAAGTCTGCTGGAGGACGATGTATTGAACAACGACGCAATGTGAGTGTTCCATCGTCATTAGGAGAACCAGTACGTGACAATTAAATATCAGTTTTTGGTCGGATTCGAAGATCTAGACTCTGAAGAGAACGACCATAAGGTGCCCGAGGCAGCAATTGACCCTTGTAGACAAGTCGGCCGGAGGTCGATATATTGCATCTAGACGCAATTTGAGTGTTCCACCGTCATTAGGAGTCCCTGAACGTTACAATTAACTATCAGTTTTGCGTCGGATTCTAAAATCTAGTCTCACAGGAGAACGACCATAAGGTGACCGAGGCAGCAATAGACCCTTGGAGACAAGTCGACTGGAGGTCGATATATTGAATCTCGACGCAATTTGAATGTTCCATCGTCATTAGGAGTCCCTGAACATTACAATTAACTATCAGTTTTGCGTCTGATTCGAAAATCTGGACGCACAGGTGCAGCGAGGGGCAGCAGTAGACCATTTGAGACAAGTCGGCTGGAGGACGATGTATTGAATCGCGACGCAATTTGAGTGTTCCATCGTCATTCGGAGACCCAGAACTTGACAATTAACTATCATTTTGGGGTCGGATTAGAAAATCTAGACTCTGAGGATAATGACCATAAGGTCCCGGAGGCAGCATTATCCCCTTGGAGGCAAGTCGGCTGGAGGACGATGTATTGAATCTCAAATTTGAGTGTTCCATCGTCATTAGGAGGCCCTTACCGTTACAATTAACTATAAGTTTTGCGTCTGATTCGAAAATTTAGACTCACAGGAGAACGACCATAAGGTGCTCGAGGCAGCAATAGACCCTTGGAGACAATTCGGCTGGGGGACGATGTATTGAATCTCGACGCAATTTGAGTGGTCCATCGTCATTAGGAGGCCCTGAACGTTAAATTAACTATCAGTTTTGCGTCGGATTCCAAAATCTAGACCCACAGGAGAACGACAATAAGGTGCCCGACGCAGCAGTAGACCCTTGGAGACTAGTCGGCTGGAGGACGATGTATTGATTCTGGACGTAATTTGAGTGTTCCATCGTCTTTAGGAAGCCCTGAACGTTACAATTAACAATCACTTTAGCGTCGGATTCGAAAGACTAGACTCACAGGAGAACGACCATAAGGTGCCCGAGGCAGCAATAGACCCTTGGAGACAAGTCGGCTGAATGACGATGTCTTGAATCTAGACGCAATTTGAGTGTTCCATCGTCATTAGGAGGCCATTAACGTAACAATTAACCATCAGTTTTGCGTCTGATTCGAAAATCTAGACTAACAGGAGACGGATCATAAGTTGCCCGAGGCAGCAATATCCCCTTGTAGATAATTCGGCTGGAGGACGATGTATTGAATCTCGACGGAATTTGAGTGTTCCATCGTCATTAGGAGGCACTGAACCTTACAATTATTTATCAGATATGCGTCGGATTCGAAAATCTAGACTCTGAGGAGAACGACCATAAGGTACCGGAGGCAGCAATATCCCCTTGGAGACAAGTCGGCTGAATGTCGATGTATTGAATCTCGACGCAATTTGAGTGTTCCATCGTCATTAGGAGGCGCTGAACGCTACAATTAACTATCAGTTATGCATCCGATCCGTAAATCTAGACCTACAGGAGAACGAGCATAAGGTGCCCGAGGCAGCAATAGACCCTTGGAGACAAGTCGGCTGGAGGACGATGTATTGATTCTCGACGTAATTAGAGTGTTCCATCGTCATTAGGAGGCCCTGAACGTTAAATTAACTATCAGTTTTGCGTCCGATTCGAAAATCTAGACTCACAGGAGAACGACCATAAGGTGACCGAGGCAGCAATAGACCCTTGGAGACAAGTCGACTGGAGGTCGATATATTGCATCTCGACGCAATTTGAGTCTTCCATCGTCATTAGGAGGCCCTGAACGTTACAATGAACTATCAGCAATGCGTCGCATTCGAAAATCTAGACTCACAGGAGAACGACCATAAGGTGACCGAGGCAGCAATAGACCCTTGGAGACAAGTCGACTGGAGGTCGATATATTGAATCTCGACGCAATTTGAATGTTCCATCGTCATTAGGAGTCCCTGAACATTACAATTAACTATCAGTTTTGCGTCTGATTCGAAAATCTGGACGCACAGGTGCAGCGAGGGGCAGCAGTAGACCATTTGAGACAAGTCGGCTGGAGGACGATGTATTGAATCGCGACGCAATTTGAGTGTTCCATCGTCATTCGGAGACCCAGAACTTGACAATTAACTATCATTTTGGGGTCGGATTAGAAAATCTAGACTCTGAGGATAATGACCATAAGGTCCCGGAGGCAGCATTATCCCCTTGGAGGCAAGTCGGCTGGAGGACGATGTATTGAATCTCAAATTTGAGTGTTCCATCGTCATTAGGAGGCCCTTACCGTTACAATTAACTATAAGTTTTGCGTCTGATTCGAAAATTTAGACTCACAGGAGAACGACCATAAGGTGCTCGAGGCAGCAATAGACCCTTGGAGACAATTCGGCTGGGGGACGATGTATTGAATCTCGACGCAATTTGAGTGGTCCATCGTCATTAGGAGGCCCTGAACGTTAAATTAACTATCAGTTTTGCATCGGATTCTAAAATCTAGACCCACAGGAGAACGACAATAAGGTGCCCGACGCAGCAGTAGACCCTTGGAGACTAGTCGGCTGGAGGACGATGTATTGATTCTGAACGTAATTTGAGTGTTCCATCGTCTTTAGGAAGCCCTGAACGTTACAATTAACAATCACTTTAGCGTCGGATTCGAAAGACTAGACTCACAGGAGAACGACCATAAGGTGCCCGAGGCAGCAATAGACCCTTGGAGACAAGTCGGCTGAATGACGATGTCTTGAATCTAGACGCAATTTGAGTGTTCCATCGTCATTAGGAGGCCATTAACGTAACAATTAACCATCAGTTTTGCGTCTGATTCGAAAATCTAGACTAACAGGAGACGGATCATAAGTTGCCCGAGGCAGCAATATCCCCTTGTAGATAATTCGGCTGGAGGACGATGTATTGAATCTCGACGGAATTTGAGTGTTCCATCGTCATTAGGAGGCACTGAACCTTACAACTATTTATCAGATATGCGTCGGATTCGAAAATCTAGACTCTGAGGAGAACGACCATAAGGTACCGGAGGCAGCAATATCCCCTTGGAGGCAAGTTGGCTAAAGGACGATGTATTGAATCTCGACGCAATTTGAGTGTTCCATCGTCATTAGGAGGCCCTTAACCGTACAATTAACTATAAGTTTTGCGTCTGATTCGAAAATTTAGACTCACATGGGAACGACCATAAGGTGCCCGAGGCAGCAATAGACCCTTGGAGACAAGTCGGCTGGAGGACGATGTATTGATTCTCGACGCAATTTGAGTGTTCCATCGTCATTAGGAGACACAGAACGTGACAATTAACTATCAGTTTTGCATCGGATTCGAAAATCTAGACTCACAGGAGACCGAGGCAGCAATAGACCCTTGGAGACTAGTCGGCTTGAGGACATGTATTGAATCTCGACGCAATTTGAGTGTTCCACCTTCGTTAGGAGGCCCAGAACGTTACAATTAACTATCAGTTTTGCGTCGGATTCTAAAATCTAGACTCACTGGAGACTGACCATATGGTGCCCGAGGCAGCAATATCCCATTGGAGACAAGTCGGCTACAGGACGATGTATTGAATCTCGACGTAATTTGAGTGTTTCATCGTCATTAGGAGGCGCTGAACGTTACAATTAACTATCAGTTCTGCGTCGGATTCTAAAATCTAGACTCACAGGAGAACGACCATAAGGTGCCCGAGGCAGCAATAGACCCTTGGAGACAAGTCGGCTGAATGACGATGTCTTGAATCTAGACGCAATTTGAGTGTTCCATCGTCATTAGGAGGCCATTAACGTCACAATTAACGATCAGTTTTGCGTCTGATTCGAAAATCTAGACTAACAGGAGACGGATCATAAGTTGCCCGAGGCAGCAATATCCCCTTGTAGATAATTCGGCTGGAGGACGATGTATTGAATCTCGACGGAATTTGAGTGTACCATCGTCATTAGGAGGCACTGAACCTTACAATTATTTATCAGATATGCGTCGGATTCGAAAATCTAGACTCTAAGGAGAACGACCATAAGGTACCGGAGGCAGCAGTATTCCCTTGGAGGCAAGTTGGCTAAAGGACGATGTATTGAATCTCGACGCAATTTGAGTGTTCCATCGTCATTAGGAGGCCCTTAACCGTACAATTAACTATAAGTTTTGCGTCTGATTCGAAAATTTAGACTCACATGGGAACGACCATAAGGTGCCCGAGGCAGCAATAGACCCTTGGAGACAAGTCGGCTGGAGGACGATGTATTGATTCTCGACGCAATTTGAGTGTTCCATCGTCATTAGGAGACACAGAACGTGACAATTAACCATCAGTTTTGCATCGGATTCGAAAATCTAGACTCACAGGAGACCGAGGCAGCAATAGACCCTTGGAGACTAGTCGGCTGGAGGACATGTATTGAATCTCGACGCAATTTGAGTGTTCCACCTTCGTTAGGAGGCCCAGAACGTTACAATTAACTATCAGTTTTGCGTCGGATTCTAAAATCTAGACTCACTGGAGACTGACCATATGGTGCCCGAGGCAGCAATATCCCATTGGAGACAAGTCGGCTACAGGACGATGTATTGAATCTCGACGTAATTTGAGTGTTTCATGGTCATTAGGAGGCCCTGAACGTTACAATTAACTATCAGTTCTGCGTCGGATTCTAAAATCTAGACTCACAGGAGAACGACCATAAGGTGCCCGAGGCAGCAATAGACCCTTGGAGACAAGTCGGCTGAATGACGATGTATTGAATCTCGACAATTAACTGTCAGCAATGCATCGGATTCGAAAATCTAGACTCAAAGGAGAACGACCATAAGGTGCCCGGCTGGAGGACGATGTATTGAATCTCGACGCAATTTGAGTGTTCCATCGTCATTAGGAGGCGCTGAACGTAATAATTAACTCTCAGTTTTGCGTCGGATACGAAAATACAGACTCACAGGAGACGGACCATATGGAGCCCGAGGCAGCAACATCCCCTTGGAGACAAGGCTGCTGGAGGACGATGTATTGAATCTCGACGCAATTTGAGTGTTCCATTATCATTATGAGGCCCTTAACGTTACAATTAACTATTAGTTTTGCGTCGGATTTGAAAATCTAAACGCACAGGAGCACGACCATAAGGTGCCAGAGGCAGCAGTAGACCCTTGGAGACATGTCGGCTGGAGGACGATCTATTGAATCGCGACGCAATTTGAGTGTTCTATCGTCACTAGGAGACCCTGAACGTTACAATTAACTATCAGTTTTTCGTCTGATTCGCAAATTTAGACTCACTGGAGACCGACCATAAGGTGCCCGAAGCAGCAATAGACCCTTGGAGACAAGTCGGCTGAATGACGATGTATTTAATCTCGAAGCAATTTGAGTGTTCCATCGTCATTAGGTGGCGCTGAATGTTACAATTAACTATTAGTTTTGCGTCGGATCCGAAAATCTAGACTCACAGGAGACGGACCATATGGTGCCCAAGGCAGCAATAGACCCTTGCAGACTAGTCGGCTAGAGGACGATGTATTGAATCTCGAAGCAATTTGAGTGTTCCATCGTCATTAGGAGGCGCTGAACGTTACAATTAACTATCAGTTTTGCGTCGGATTCTAAAATCTAGAACCACAGGAGAACGACCATAACATGCCCGAGGCAGCAATAGAACCTTGGAGACAAGTCGGCTGAATGTCGATGTATTGAATCTCGACGCAATTTGAGTGTTCCATCGTCATTAGGAGGCGCTGAACGCTACAATTAACTATCAGTTATGCATCCGATCCGTAAATCTAGACCTACAGGAGAACGACCATAAGGTGTCGGAGGCAGCAATATCCCTTTGGAAGCAAGTCGGCTGGAGGACGATGTATAGAATCTCGACGTAATTAGAGTGTTCCATCGTCATTAGGAGGCCCTGAACGTTACAATTAACTATCAGTTTTGCGTCGGATTCTAAAATCTAGTCTCACAGGAGAACGACCATAAGGTGCCTGAGGCAGCAATAGACTATTGGAGACAAGTCGGCTGAAGGTTGATGTATTGAATCTCGACGCAGTGTGAGTGTTCCATCTTCGATAGGAGGCCATGTACGTTACAATTAACTATCAGTTATGTGTCGGATTAGAAAGCCTAGACTCACAGGAGAACGACCATATGGTGCCCGAGGCAGCAATAGACCCGTGGAGACTAGTCGGCTGGAGGACGATGTATTGAATCTCGAAGCAATTTGAGTGTTCCATCGTCATTAGGAGGCGCTGAACGTAACTATCAGTTTTGCGTCGGATTCTAAAATCTAGAACCACAGGAGAACGACCATAACGTGCCCGAGGCAGCAATAGACCCTTGGAGACAAGTCGGCTGAATGTCGATGTATTGAATCTCGACGCAATTTGAGTGTTCCATCGTCATTAGGAGGCGCTGAACGCTACAATTAACTATCAGTTATGCATCCGATCCGTAAATCTAGACCTACAGGAGAACGAGCATAAGGTGCCCGAAGCAGCAATAGACCTTTGGAGACAAGTCGGCTGGAGGACGATGTATTGAAACTAGACGCAATGTGAGTGTTCCATCGTCTTTAGGAGGCCATTAACAATACAATTAAGCATCAGTTATGCGTCGAATACGAAAATCTAGACTCACAGGAGTCGGATCATAAGTTGCCCGAGGCAGCAATATCCCCTTGTAGATAAGTCGGCTGGAGGACGATGTAAGGAATCTCGACGCAATTTGAGTGTTCCATCGTCATTAGGAGGCGCTGAACGTTACAATTAACTATCAGTTTTGGGTCGGATACGAAAATCTGGAGTCGTAGGAGACGGACCATATGTTGCCCGATGCAACAATATAAGCTTGGAGACAAGTCGGCTGGAGGACGATGTATTGATTGTGGACGTAATTTGAGTGTTCCATCGTCATTAGGAGGCCCTGAACGTTACAATTAATAATCAGTTTACCGTCGGATTCGAAAAAGTAGACTCTCAGGAGAACGACCATAAGGTGCCCGAGGCAGCAATAGACCCTTGGAGACAAGTCGACTGGAGGACGATGTATTGAATCTCGACGCAATTTCAGTGTTCCATCGTCATTAGGAGGCGCTGATCGTTACAATTACCTATCAGTTTTGCGGCGGATACGAGAATCTAGACTCACAGGAAACGGACCATATGGAGCCCGAGGGAGGAATATTCCTTTGGAGACAAGTCGGCTGGAGGACGATGTGTTGAGTCTCGACGTAATTTGAGTGTTGCATCGTCATTAGGAGGCCCTGAACTTTGCAATTAACTATCAGTTTTGCGTCGGATTCTAAAATCTAGACTCACTGGAGAACGACCATAAGGTGCCCGAGGCAGCAATAAACCCTTTGAGACAAGTCTGCTGGAGGACGATGTATTGAACAACGACGCAATGTGAGTGTTCCATCGTCATTAGGAGAACCAGTACGTGACAATTAAATATCAGTTTTTGGTCGGATTCGAAGATCTAGACTCTGAAGAGAACGACCATAAGGTGCCCGAGGCAGCAATTGACCCTTGTAGACAAGTCGGCCGGAGGTCGATATATTGCATCTAGACGCAATTTGAGTGTTCCACCGTCATTAGGAGTCCCTGAACGTTACAATTAACTATCAGTTTTGCGTCGGATTCTAAAATCTAGTCTCACAGGAGAACGACCATAAGGTGACCGAGGCAGCAATAGACCCTTGGAGACAAGTCGACTGGAGGTCGATATATTGAATCTCGACGCAATTTGAATGTTCCATCGTCATTAGGAGTCCCTGAACATTACAATTAACTATCAGTTTTGCGTCTGATTCGAAAATCTGGACGCACAGGTGCAGCGAGGGGCAGCAGTAGACCATTTGAGACAAGTCGGCTGGAGGACGATGTATTGAATCGCGACGCAATTTGAGTGTTCCATCGTCATTCGGAGACCCAGAACTTGACAATTAACTATCATTTTGGGGTCGGATTAGAAAATCTAGACTCTGAGGATAATGACCATAAGGTCCCGGAGGCAGCATTATCCCCTTGGAGGCAAGTCGGCTGGAGGACGATGTATTGAATCTCAAATTTGAGTGTTCCATCGTCATTAGGAGGCCCTTACCGTTACAATTAACTATAAGTTTTGCGTCTGATTCGAAAATTTAGACTCACAGGAGAACGACCATAAGGTGCTCGAGGCAGCAATAGACCCTTGGAGACAATTCGGCTGGGGGACGATGTATTGAATCTCGACGCAATTTGAGTGGTCCATCGTCATTAGGAGGCCCTGAACGTTAAATTAACTATCTGTTTTGCGTCGGATTCTAAAATCTAGACCCACAGGAGAACGACAATAAGGTGCCCGACGCAGCAGTAGACCCTTGGAGACTAGTCGGCTGGAGGACGATGTATTGATTCTGGACGTAATTTGAGTGTTCCATCGTCTTTAGGAAGCCCTGAACGTTACAATTAACAATCACTTTAGCGTCGGATTCGAAAGACTAGACTCACAGGAGAACGACCATAAGGTGCCCGAGGCAGCAATAGACCCTTGGAGACAAGTCGGCTGAATGACGATGTCTTGAATCTAGACGCAATTTGAGTGTTCCATCGTCATTAGGAGGCCATTAACGTAACAATTAACCATCAGTTTTGCGTCTGATTCGAAAATCTAGACTAACAGGAGACGGATCATAAGTTGCCCGAGGCAGCAATATCCCCTTGTAGATAATTCGGCTGGAGGACGATGTATTGAATCTCGAAGGAATTTGAGTGTTCCATCGTCATTAGGAGGCACTGAACCTTACAATTATTTATCAGATATGCGTCGGATTCGAAAATCTAGACTCTGAGGAGAACGACCATAAGGTACCGGAGGCAGCAATATCCCCTTGGAGGCAAGTTGGCTAAAGGACGATGTATTGAATCTCGACGCAATTTGAGTGTTCCATCGTCATTAGGAGGCCCTTAACCGTACAATTAACTATAAGTTTTGCGTCTGATTCGAAAATTTAGACTCACATGGGAACGACCATAAGGTGCCCGAGGCAGCAATAGACCCTTGGAGACAAGTCGGCTGGAGGACGATGTATTGATTCTCGACGCAATTTGAGTGTTCCATCGTCATTAGGAGACACAGAACGTGACAATTAACTATCAGTTTTGCATCGGATTCGAAAATCTAGACTCACAGGAGACCGAGGCAGCAATAGACCCTTGGAGCCTAGTCGGCTTGAGGACATGTATTGAATCTCGACGCAATTTGAGTGTTCCACCTTCGTTAGGAGGCCCAGAACGTTACAATTAACTATCAGTTTTGCGTCGGATTCTAAAATCTAGACTCACTGGAGACTGACCATATGGTGCCCCGAGGCAGCAATATCCCATTGGAGACAAGTCGGCTACAGGACGATGTATTGAATCTCGACGTAATTTGAGTGTTTCATCGTCATTAGGAGGCGCTGAACGTTACAATTAACTATCAGTTCTGCGTCGGATTCTAAAATCTAGACTCACAGGAGAACGACCATAAGGTGCCCGAGGCAGCAATAGACCCTTGGAGACAAGTCGGCTGAATGACGATGTCTTGAATCTAGACGCAATTTGAGTGTTCCATCGTCATTAGGAGGCCATTAACGTCACAATTAACGATCAGTTTTGCGTCTGATTCGAAAATCTAGACTAACAGGAGACGGATCATAAGTTGCCCGAGGCAGCAATATCCCCTTGTAGATAATTCGGCTGGAGGACGATGTATTGAATCTCGACGGAATTTGAGTGTATCATCGTCATTAGGAGGCACTGAACCTTACAATTATTTATCAGATATGCGTCGGATTCGAAAATCTAGACTCTAAGGAGAACGACCATAAGGTACCGGAGGCAGCAGTATCCCCTTGGAGGCAAGTTGGCTAAAGGACGATGTATTGAATCTCGACGCAATTTGAGTGTTCCATCGTCATTAGGAGGCCCTTAACCGTACAATTAACTATAAGTTTTGCGTCTGATTCGAAAATTTAGACTCACATGGGAACGACCATAAGGTGCCCGAGGCAGCAATAGACCCTTGGAGACAAGTCGGCTGGAGGACGATGTATTGATTCTCGACGCAATTTGAGTGTTCCATCGTCATTAGGAGACACAGAACGTGACAATTAACCATCAGTTTTGCATCGGATTCGAAAATCTAGACTCACAGGAGACCGAGGCAGCAATAGACCCTTGGAGACTAGTCGGCTGGAGGACATGTATTGAATCTCGACGCAATTTGAGTGTTCCACCTTCGTTAGGAGGCCCAGAACGTTACAATTAACTATCAGTTTTGCGTCGGATTCTAAAATCTAGACTCACTGGAGACTGACCATATGGTGCCCGAGGCAGCAATATCCCATTGGAGACAAGTCGGCTACAGGACGATGTATTGAATCTCGACGTAATTTGAGTGTTTCATGGTCATTAGGAGGCCCTGAACGTTACAATTAACTATCAGTTCTGCGTCGGATTCTAAAATCTAGACTCACAGGAGAACGACCATAAGGTGCCCGAGGCAGCAATAGACCCTTGGAGACAAGTCGGCTGAATGACGATGTATTGAATCTCGACAATTAACTGTCAGCAATGCATCGGATTCGAAAATCTAGACTCAAAGGAGAACGACCATAAGGTGCCCGGCTGGAGGACGATGTATTGAATCTCGACGCAATTTGAGCGTTCCATCGTCATTAGGAGGCGCTGAACGTAATAATTAACTCTCAGTTTTGCGTCGGATACGAAAATACAGACTCACAGGAGACGGACCATATGGAGCCCGAGGCAGCAACATCCCCTTGGAGACAAGGCTGCTGGAGGACGATGTATTGAATCTCGACGCAATTTGAGTGTTCCATTATCATTATGACGCCCTTAACGTTACAATTAACTATTAGTTTTGCGTCGGATTTGAAAATCTAAACGCACAGGAGCACGACCATAAGGTGCCAGAGGCAGCAGTAGACCCTTGGAGGACATGTCGGCTGGAGGACGATCTATTGAATCGCGACGCAATTTGAGTGTTCTATCGTCACTAGGAGACCCTGAACGTTACAATTAACTATCAGTTTTTCGTCTGATTCGCAAATTTAGACTCACTGGAGACCGACCATAAGGTGCCCGAAGCAGCAATAGACCCTTGGAGACAAGTCGGCTGAATGACGATGTATTTAATCTCGAAGCAATTTGAGTGTTCCATCGTCATTAGGTGGCGCTGAATGTTACAATTAACTATTAGTTTTGCGTCGGATCCGAAAATCTAGACTCACAGGAGACGGACCATATGGTGCCCAAGGCAGCAATAGACCCTTGCAGACTAGTCGGCTGGAGGACGATGTATTGAATCTCGAAGCAATTTGAGTGTTCCATCGTCATTAGGAGGCGCTGAACGTTACAATTAATTATCAGTTTTGCGTCGGATTCTAAAATCTAGAACCACAGGAGAACGACCATAACATGCCCGAGGCAGCAATAGAACCTTGGAGACAAGTCGGCTGAATGTCGATGTATTGAATCTCGACGCAATTTGAGTGTTCCATCGTCATTAGGAGGCGCTGAACGCTACAATTAACTATCAGTTATGCATCCGATCCGTAAATCTAGACCTACAGGAGAACGACCATAAGGTGTCGGAGGCAGCAATATCCCTTTGGAAGCAAGTCGGCTGGAGGACGATGTATTGAATCTCGACGTAATTAGAGTGTTCCATCGTCATTAGGAGGCCCTGAACGTTACAATTAACTATCAGTTTTGCGTCGGATTCTAAAATCTAGTCTCACAGGAGAACGACCATAAGGTGCCTGAGGCAGCAATAGACTATTGGAGACAAGTCGGCTGAAGGTTGATGTATTGAATCTCGACGCAGTGTGAGTGTTCCATCTTCGATAGGAGGCCATGAACGTTACAATTAACTATCAGTTATGTGTCGGATTAGAAAGCCTAGACTCACAGGACAACGACCATATGGTGCCCGAGGCAGCAATAGACCCGTGGAGACTAGTCGGCTGGAGGACGATGTATTGAATCTCGAAGCAATTTGAGTGTTCCATCGTCATTAGGAGGCGCTGAACGTAACTATCAGTTTTGCGTCGGATTCTAAAATCTAGAACCACAGGAGAACGACCATAACGTGCCCGAGGCAGCAATAGACCCTTGGAGACAAGTCGGCTGAATGTCGATGTATTGAATCTCGACGCAATTTGAGTGTTCCATCGTCATTAGGAGGCGCTGAACGCTACAATTAACTATCAGTTATGCATCCGATCCGTAAATCTAGACCTACAGGAGAACGAGCATAAGGTGCCCGAAGCAGCAATAGACCTTTGGAGACAAGTCGGCTGGAGGACGATGTATTGAAACTAGACGCAATGTGAGTGTTCCATCGTCTTTAGGAGGCCATTAACAATACAATTAAGCATCAGTTATGCGTCGAATACGAAAATCTAGACTCACAGGAGTCGGATCATAAGTTGCCCGAGGCAGCAATATCCCCTTGTAGATAAGTCGGCCGGAGGTCGATATATTGCATCTAGACGCAATTTGAGTGTTCCACCGTCATTAGGAGTCCCTGAACGTTACAATTAACTATCAGTTTTGCGTCGGATTCTAAAATCTAGTCTCACAGGAGAACGACCATAGGGTGCCCGAGGCAGCAATAGACCTTTGGAGACAAGTCGGCTGGAGGACGATGTATTGAAACTAGACGCAATGTGAGTGTTCCATCGTCAATAGGAGGCCATTAACAATACAATTAAGCATCAGTTATGCGTCGGATACGAAAATCTAGACTCACAGGAGTCGGATCATAAGTTGCCCGAGGCAGCAATATCCCCTTGTAGATAAGTCGGCTGGAGGACGATGTAAGGAATCTCGACGCAATTTGAGTGTTCCATCGTCATTAGGAGGCGCTGAACGTTACAATTAACTATCAGTTTTGGGTCGGATACGAAAATCTAGAGTCGTAGGAGACGGACCATATGGTGCCCGATGCAGCAATATAAGCTTGGAGACAAGTCGGCTGGAGGACGATGTATTGAATCTCGACGTAATTTGAGTGTTCCATCGTCATTAGGAGGCCCTGAACGTTACAATTAACTATCAGTTTTGCGTCGGATTCGAAAATCTAGACTCTGAGGAGAACGACCATAAGGTGCCCGAGGCAGCAATAGACCCTTGGAGACAAGTCGACTGGAGGTCGATATATTGCATCTCGACGCAATTTGAGTGTTCCATCGTCATTAGGAGTCCCTGAACGTCACAATGAACTATCAGCAATGCGTCGGATTCGAAAATCTAGACTCACAGGAGCACGACCATAAGGTGCCCGAGGCAGCAATAAACCCTTGGAGACAAGTCGGCTGAATGACGATGTGTTTAATCTCGAAGCAATTTGAGTGTTCCATCGTCATTAGGTGGCGCTGAATGTTACAATTAACTATTAGTTTTGCGTCGGATACGAAAATCTAGACTCACAGGAGACGGACCATATGGTGCCCGAGGCAGCAATAGACCCGTGGAGACTAGTCGGCTGGAGGACGATGTATTGAATCTCGAAGCAATTTGAGTGTTCCATCGTCATTAGGAGGCGCTGAACGTAACTATCAGTTTTGCGTCGGATTCTAAAATCTAGAACCACAGGAGAACGACCATAACGTGCCCGAGGCAGCAATAGACCCTTGGAGACAAGTCGGCTGAATGTCGATGTATTGAATCTCGACGCAATTTGAGTGTTCCATCATCATTAGGAGGCGCTGAAAGCTACAATTAACTATCAGTTATGCATCCTACAGGAGAACGAGCATAAGGTGCCCGAGGCAGCAATAGACCCTTGGAGACAAGTCGGCTGGAGGACGATGTATTGAATCTCGACGTAATTAGAGTGTTCCATCGTCATTAGGAGGCCCTGAACGTTACAATTAACTATCAGTGTTGCGTCGGATTCTAAAATCTAGTCTCACAGGAGAACGACCATAGTGCCCGAGGCAGCAATAGACTATTGGAGACAAATCGGCTGAAGGATGATGTATTGAATCTCGACGAAATGTGAGTGTTCCATCTTCGTTAGGAGGCCATGAACGTTACAATTAACTATCAGTTATGTGTCGGATTCGAAAGCCTAGACTCACAGGAGAACGACCATAAGGTGCATGAAGCAGCAATAGACCTTTGGAGACAAGTCGGCTGGAGGACGATGTATTGAAACTAGACGCAATGTGAGTGTTCCATCGTCATTAGGAGGCCCTGAACGTTACAATTAATAATCAGTTTACCGTCGGATTCGAAAAAGTAGACTCTCAGGAGAACGACCATAAGGTGCCCGAGGCAGCAATAGACCCTTGGAGACAAGTCGACTGGAGGACGATGTATTGAATCTCGACGCAATTTCAGTGTTCCATCGTCATTAGGAGGCGCTGATCGTTACAATTACCTATCAGTTTTGCGGCGGATACGAGAATCTAGACTCACAGGAAACAGACCATATGGAGCCCGAGGGAGGAATATTCCCTTGGAGACAAGTCGGCTGGAGGACGATGTATTGAGTCTCGACGTAATTTGAGTGTTGCATCGTCATTAGGAGGCCCTGAACTTTGCAATTAACTATCAGTTTTGCGTCGGATTCTAAAATCTAGACTCACTGGAGAACGACCATAAGGTGCCCGAGACAGCAATAAACCCTTTGAGACAAGTCTGCTGGAGGACGATGTATTGAACAACGACGCAATGTGAGTGTTCCATCGTCATTAGGAGAACCAGTACGTGACAATTAAATATCAGTTTTTGGTCGGATTCGAAGATCTAGACTCTGAGGAGAACGACCATAAGGTGCCCGAGGCAGCAATTGACCCTTGTAGACAAGTCGGCCGGAGGTCGATATATTGCATCTAGACGCAATTTGAGTGTTCCACCGTCATTAGGAAGTCCCTGAACGTTACAATTAACTATCAGTTTTGCGTCGGATTCTAAAATCTATTCTCACAGGAGAACGACCATAGGGTGCCCGAGGCAGCAATAGACCTTTGGAGACAAGTCGGCTGGAGGACGATGTATTGAAACTAGACGCAATGTGAGTGTTCCATCGTCATTAGGAGGCCATTAACAATACAATTAAGCATCAGTTATGCGTCGGATACGAAAATCTAGACTCACAGGAGTCGGATCATAAGTTGCCCGAGGCACCAATATCCCCTTGTAGATAAGTCGGCTGGAGGACGATGTAAGGAATCTCGACGCAATTTGAGTGTTCCATCGTCATTAGGAGGCGCTGAACGTTACAATTAACTATCAGTTTTGGGTCCGGATACGAAAATCTAGAGTCGTAGGAAACGGACCATATGGCGCCCGATGCAGCAATATAAGCTTGGAGACAAGTCGGCTGGAGGACGATGTATTGAATCTCGACGTAATTTGAGTGTTCCATCGTCATTAGGAGGACCTGAACGTTACAATTAACTATCAGTTTTGCGTCGGATTCGAAAATCTAGACTCTGAGGAGAACGACCATAAGGTGCCCGAGGCAGCAATAGACCCTTGGAGACAAGTCGACTGGAGGTCGATATATTGCATCTCGACGCAATTTGAGTGTTCCATCGTCATTAGGAGTCCCTGAACGTCACAATGAACTATCAGCAATGCGTCGGATTCGAAAATCTAGACTCACAGGAGAACGACCATAAGGTGCCCGAGGCAGCTATAGACCCTTGGAGACAAGTTGGCTGGAGGACGATGTATTGAATCTCGACGTACTTAGAGTGTTCCATCGTCTTTAGGAGGCCCTGAACGTTACAATTAACTATCTGTTTTGCGTCGGATTCTAAAATGTAGACTCACAGGAGAACGACCATAAGGTGTCCGAGGCAGCAATAGACCCTTGGAGACAAGTCGGCTGAATGACGATGTATTGAATCTCGACGCAATTTGAGTGTACGATCGGCATTAGGAGGCCATGAACGTTACAATTAAGTATCAGTTTTGCGTCGGATACGAAAATCTAGACTCACAGGAGTCGGACCATATGGTGCCCGAGGCAGCAATATCCCCGTGGACACAAGTCGGCTGGAGGACGATGTATTGAGTCTCGACGTAATTTGAGTGTTGCATCGTCATTAGGAGGCCCTGAACTTTGCAATTAACTATCAGTTTTGCGTCGGATTCTAAAATCTAGACTCACTGGAGAACGACCATAAGGTGCCCGAGGCAGCAATAAACCCTTTGAGACAAGTCTGCTGGAGGACGATGTATTGAATAACGACGCAATGTGAGTGTTCCATCGTCATTAGGAGAACCAGTACGTGACAATTAAATATCAGTTTTTGGTCGGATTCGAAGATCTAGACTCTGAGGAGAACGACCATAAGGTGCCCGAGGCAGCAATTGACCCTTGTAGACAAGTCGGCCGGAGGTAGATATATTGCATCTAGACGCAATTTGAGTGTTCCACCGTCATTAGGAGTCCCTGAACGTTACAATTAACTATCCATTTTGCGTCGGATTCGAAAATCTAGTCTCACAGGAGAACCACCATAACGTGCCCGAGGCGGCAATAAACCCTTGGAGACAAGTCGGCTGGAGGACGATGTATTGAATCGAGACGCAATGTGTGTTTTCCATCGTCATTAGGAGACCCAGTACGTGACAATTAACTATAAGTTTTGCGTCTGAATCGAAAATTTAGACTCACAGGAGACCGACCATAAGGTGCCCGAGGCAGCAATAGACCCTTGGAGACAAGTCGGCTGGAGGACGATTTATTGAATCTCGACGTAATTTGAGTGTTCCATCGACAGTAGGAGACCCAGTACGTGACAATTAACTATCAGTTTTTGGTCGGATTCGAAGATCTAGACTCACAGGAGAACCATCATAAGGTGCCCGAGGCAGCAATAGACTCTTGGAGACAAGTCGGCTGAAGGACGATGAATTGAATCGCGACGCAATTTGAGTGTTCCATCTTCATTAGGAGGCCCTCAACGTTACAATTAACTATCAATTTTGCGTCGGATTCTAAACTCTAGACTCAGAGGAGAACGACCATAACGTGTACCGACGCAGCAATAGACCCTTGAAGACAAGTTGGCTGGAGGTCGATATATTGCATCTCGACGCAATTTGAGTGTTCCATCGTCATTAGGAGGCGCTGAACTTGACAATTAACAATCAGTTTTGCGTCGGATACGAAAATCTAGACTCACAGGAGGCGTACCATATGGTGCCCGAGGCAGCAATATCCCCTTGGAGACAAGTAGGCTGGAGGACGATGTATTGAATCTCGACGCTATTTGAGTGTTCCATTGTCATTAGGAGGCCCTGAACGTACAATGAACTATCAGTTTTGCGTCGGATTCTAAAATCTAGACTCACTGGAGACTGACCATATGGTGCCCGAGGCAGCAATATCCCATTGGAGACAAGTCGGCTACAGGACGATGTATTGAATCTCGACGTAATTTGAGTGTTTCATGGTCATTAGGAGGCCCTGAACGTTACAATTAACTATCAGTTCTGCGTCGGATTCTAAAATCTAGACTCACAGGAGAACGACCATAAGGTGCCCGAGGCAGCAATAGACCCTTGGAGACAAGTCGGCTGAATGACGATGTATTGAATCTCGACAATTAACTGTCAGCAATGCATCGGATTCGAAAATCTAGACTCAAAGGAGAACGACCATAAGGTGCCCGGCTGGAGGACGATGTATTGAATCTCGACGCAATTTGAGTGTTCCATCGTCATTAGGAGGCGCTGAACGTAATAATTAACTCTCAGTTTTGCGTCGGATACGAAAATACAGACTCACAGGAGACGGACCATATGGAGCCCGAGGCAGCAACATCCCCTTGGAGACAAGGCTGCTGGAGGACGATGTATTGAATCTCGACGCAATTTGAGTGTTCCATTATCATTATGAGGCCCTTAACGTTACAATTAACTATTAGTTTTGCGTCGGATTTGAAAATCTAAACGCACAGGAGCACGACCATAAGGTGCCAGAGGCAGCAGTAGACCCTTGGAGACATGTCGGCTGGAGGACGATCTATTGAATCGCGACGCAATTTGAGTGTTCTATCGTCACTAGGAGACCCTGAACGTTACAATTAACTATCAGTTTTTCGTCTGATTCGCAAATTTAGACTCACTGGAGACCGACCATAAGGTGCCCGAAGCAGCAATAGACCCTTGGAGACAAGTCGGCTGGAGGACGATGTATTGAATCTCGAAGCAATTTGAGTGTTCCATCGTCATTAGGAGGCGCTGAACGTTACAATTAATTATCAGTTTTGCGTCGGATTCTAAAATCTAGAACCACAGGAGAACGACCATAACATGCCCGAGGCAGCAATAGAACCTTGGAGACAAGTCGGCTGAATGTCGATGTATTGAATCTCGACGCAATTTGAGTGTTCCATCGTCATTAGGAGGCGCTGAACGCTACAATTAACTATCAGTTATGCATCCGATCCGTAAATCTAGACCTACAGGAGAACGACCATAAGGTGTCGGAGGCAGCAATATCCCTTTGGAAGCAAGTCGGCTGGAGGACGATGTATTGAATCTCGACGTAATTAGAGTGTTCCATCGTCATTAGGAGGCCCTGAACGTTACAATTAACTATCAGTTTTGCGTCGGATTCTAAAATCTAGTCTCACAGGAGAACGACCATAAGGTGCCTGAGGCAGCAATAGACTATTGGAGACAAGTCGGCTGAAGGTTGATGTATTGAATCTCGACGCAGTGTGAGTGTTCCATCTTCGATAGGAGGCCATGAACGTTACAATTAACTATCAGTTATGTGTCGGATTAGAAAGCCTAGACTCACAGGAGAACGACCATATGGTGCCCGAGGCAGCAATAGACCCGTGGAGACTAGTCGGCTGGAGGACGATGTATTGAATCTCGAAGCAATTTGAGTGTTCCATCGTCATTAGGAGGCGCTGAACGTAACTATCAGTTTTGCGTCGGATTCTAAAATCTAGAACCACAGGAGAACGACCATAACGTGCCCGAGGCAGCAATAGACCCTTGGAGACAAGTCGGCTGAATGTCGATGTATTGAATCTCGACGCAATTTGAGTGTTCCATCGTCATTAGGAGGCGCTGAACGCTACAATTAACTATCAGTTATGCATCCGATCCGTAAATCTAGACCTACAGGAGAACGAGCATAAGGTGCCCGAAGCAGCAATAGACCTTTGGAGACAAGTCGGCTGGAGGACGATGTATTGAAACTAGACGCAATGTGAGTGTTCCATCGTCTTTAGGAGGCCATTAACAATACAATTAAGCATCAGTTATGCGTCGAATACGAAAATCTAGACTCACAGGAGTCGGATCATAAGTTGCCCGAGGCAGCAATATCCCCTTGTAGATAAGTCGGCCGGAGGTCGATATATTGCATCTAGACGCAATTTGAGTGTTCCACCGTCATTAGGAGTCCCTGAACGTTACAATTAACTATCAGTTTTGCGTCGGATTCTAAAATCTAGTCTCACAGGAGAACGACCATAGGGTGCCCGAGGCAGCAATAGACCTTTGGAGACAAGTCGGCTGGAGGACGATGTATTGAAACTAGACGCAATGTGAGTGTTCCATCGTCAATAGGAGGCCATTAACAATACAATTAAGCATCAGTTATGCGTCGGATACGAAAATCTAGACTCACAGGAGTCGGATCATAAGTTGCCCGAGGCAGCAATATCCCCTTGTAGATAAGTCGGCTGGAGGACGATGTAAGGAATCTCGACGCAATTTGAGTGTTCCATCGTCATTAGGAGGCGCTGAACGTTACAATTAACTATCAGTTTTGGGTCGGATACGAAAATCTAGAGTCGTAGGAGACGGACCATATGGTGCCCGATGCAGCAATATAAGCTTGGAGACAAGTCGGCTGGAGGACGATGTATTGAATCTCGACGTAATTTGAGTGTTCCATCGTCATTAGGAGGCCCTGAACGTTACAATTAACTATCAGTTTTGCGTCGGATTCGAAAATCTAGACTCTGAGGAGAACGACCATAAGGTGCCCGAGGCAGCAATAGACCCTTGGAGACAAGTCGACTGGAGGTCGATATATTGCATCTCGACGCAATTTGAGTGTTCCATCGTCATTAGGAGTCCCTGAACGTCACAATGAACTATCAGCAATGCGTCGGATTCGAAAATCTAGACTCACAGGAGCACGACCATAAGGTGCCCGAGGCAGCAATAAACCCTTGGAGACAAGTCGGCTGAATGACGATGTGTTTAATCTCGAAGCAATTTGAGTGTTCCATCGTCATTAGGTGGCGCTGAATGTTACAATTAACTATTAGTTTTGCGTCGGATACGAAAATCTAGACTCACAGGAGACGGACCATATGGTGCCCGAGGCAGCAATAGACCCGTGGAGACTAGTCGGCTGGAGGACGATGTATTGAATCTCGAAGCAATTTGAGTGTTCCATCGTCATTAGGAGGCGCTGAACGTAACTATCAGTTTTGCGTCGGATTCTAAAATCTAGAACCACAGGAGAACGACCATAACGTGCCCGAGGCAGCAATAGACCCTTGGAGACAAGTCGGCTGAATGTCGATGTATTGAATCTCGACGCAATTTGAGTGTTCCATCATCATTAGGAGGCGCTGAAAGCTACAATTAACTATCAGTTATGCATCCTACAGGAGAACGAGCATAAGGTGCCCGAGGCAGCAATAGACCCTTGGAGACAAGTCGGCTGGAGGACGATGTATTGAATCTCGACGTAATTAGAGTGTTCCATCGTCATTAGGAGGCCCTGAACGTTACAATTAACTATCAGTGTTGCGTCGGATTCTAAAATCTAGTCTCACAGGAGAACGACCATAGGGTGCCCGAGGCAGCAATAGACTATTGGAGACAAATCGGCTGAAGGATGATGTATTGAATCTCGACGAAATGTGAGTGTTCCATCTTCGTTAGGAGGCCATGAACGTTACAATTAACTATCAGTTATGTGTCGGATTCGAAAGCCTAGACTCACAGGAGAACGACCATAAGGTGCATGAAGCAGCAATAGACCTTTGGAGACAAGTCGGCTGGAGGACGATGTATTGAAACTAGACGCAATGTGAGTGTTCCATCGTCATTAGGAGGCCCTGAACGTTACAATTAATAATCAGTTTACCGTCGGATTCGAAAAAGTAGACTCTCAGGAGAACGACCATAAGGTGCCCGAGGCAGCAATAGACCCTTGGAGACAAGTCGACTGGAGGACGATGTATTGAATCTCGACGCAATTTCAGTGTTCCATCGTCATTAGGAGGCGCTGATCGTTACAATTACCTATCAGTTTTGCGGCGGATACGAGAATCTAGACTCACAGGAAACAGACCATATGGAGCCCGAGGGAGGAATATTCCCTTGGAGACAAGTCGGCTGGAGGACGATGTATTGAGTCTCGACGTAATTTGAGTGTTGCATCGTCATTAGGAGGCCCTGAACTTTGCAATTAACTATCAGTTTTGCGTCGGATTCTAAAATCTAGACTCACTGGAGAACGACCATAAGGTGCCCGAGACAGCAATAAACCCTTTGAGACAAGTCTGCTGGAGGACGATGTATTGAACAACGACGCAATGTGAGTGTTCCATCGTCATTAGGAGAACCAGTACGTGACAATTAAATATCAGTTTTTGGTCGGATTCGAAGATCTAGACTCTGAGGAGAACGACCATAAGGTGCCCGAGGCAGCAATTGACCCTTGTAGACAAGTCGGCCGGAGGTCGATATATTGCATCTAGACGCAATTTGAGTGTTCCACCGTCATTAGGAGTCCCTGAACGTTACAATTAACTATCAGTTTTGCGTCGGATTCTAAAATCTATTCTCACAGGAGAACGACCATAGGGTGCCCGAGGCAGCAATAGACCTTTGGAGACAAGTCGGCTGGAGGACGATGTATTGAAACTAGACGCAATGTGAGTGTTCCATCGTCATTAGGAGGCCATTAACAATACAATTAAGCATCAGTTATGCGTCGGATACGAAAATCTAGACTCACAGGAGTCGGATCATAAGTTGCCCGAGGCACCAATATCCCCTTGTAGATAAGTCGGCTGGAGGACGATGTAAGGAATCTCGACGCAATTTGAGTGTTCCATCGTCATTAGGAGGCGCTGAACGTTACAATTAACTATCAGTTTTGGGTCGGATACGAAAATCTAGAGTCGTAGGAAACGGACCATATGGCGCCCGATGCAGCAATATAAGCTTGGAGACAAGTCGGCTGGAGGACGATGTATTGAATCTCGACGTAATTTGAGTGTTCCATCGTCATTAGGAGGACCTGAACGTTACAATTAACTATCAGTTTTGCGTCGGATTCGAAAATCTAGACTCTGAGGAGAACGACCATAAGGTGCCCGAGGCAGCAATAGACCCTTGGAGACAAGTCGACTGGAGGTCGATATATTGCATCTCGACGCAATTTGAGTGTTCCATCGTCATTAGGAGTCCCTGAACGTCACAATGAACTATCAGCAATGCGTCGGATTCGAAAATCTAGACTCACAGGAGAACGACCATAAGGTGCCCGAGGCAGCTATAGACCCTTGGAGACAAGTTGGCTGGAGGACGATGTATTGAATCTCGACGTACTTAGAGTGTTCCATCGTCTTTAGGAGGCCCTGAACGTTACAATTAACTATCTGTTTTGCGTCGGATTCTAAAATGTAGACTCACAGGAGAACGACCATAAGGTGTCCGAGGCAGCAATAGACCCTTGGAGACAAGTCGGCTGAATGACGATGTATTGAATCTCGACGCAATTTGAGTGTACGATCGGCATTAGGAGGCCATGAACGTTACAATTAAGTATCAGTTTTGCGTCGGATACGAAAATCTAGACTCACAGGAGTCGGACCATATGGTGCCCGAGGCAGCAATATCCCCGTGGACACAAGTCGGCTGGAGGACGATGTATTGAGTCTCGACGTAATTTGAGTGTTGCATCGTCATTAGGAGGCCCTGAACTTTGCAATTAACTATCAGTTTTGCGTCGGATTCTAAAATCTAGACTCACTGGAGAACGACCATAAGGTGCCCGAGGCAGCAATAAACCCTTTGAGACAAGTCTGCTGGAGGACGATGTATTGAATAACGACGCAATGTGAGTGTTCCATCGTCATTAGGAGAACCAGTACGTGACAATTAAATATCAGTTTTTGGTCGGATTCGAAGATCTAGACTCTGAGGAGAACGACCATAAGGTGCCCGAGGCAGCAATTGACCCTTGTAGACAAGTCGGCCGGAGGTAGATATATTGCATCTAGACGCAATTTGAGTGTTCCACCGTCATTAGGAGTCCCTGAACGTTACAATTAACTATCCATTTTGCGTCGGATTCGAAAATCTAGTCTCACAGGAGAACCACCATAACGTGCCCGAGGCGGCAATAAACCCTTGGAGACAAGTCGGCTGGAGGACGATGTATTGAATCGAGACGCAATGTGTGTTTTCCATCGTCATTAGGAGACCCAGTACGTGACAATTAACTATAAGTTTTGCGTCTGAATCGAAAATTTAGACTCACAGGAGACCGACCATAAGGTGCCCGAGGCAGCAATAGACCCTTGGAGACAAGTCGGCTGGAGGACGATTTATTGAATCTCGACGTAATTTGAGTGTTCCATCGACAGTAGGAGACCCAGTACGTGACAATTAACTATCAGTTTTTGGTCGGATTCGAAGATCTAGACTCACAGGAGAACCATCATAAGGTGCCCGAGGCAGCAATAGACTCTTGGAGACAAGTCGGCTGAAGGACGATGAATTGAATCGCGACGCAATTTGAGTGTTCCATCTTCATTAGGAGGCCCTCAACGTTACAATTAACTATCAATTTTGCGTCGGATTCTAAACTCTAGACTCAGAGGAGAACGACCATAACGTGTACCGACGCAGCAATAGACCCTTGAAGACAAGTTGGCTGGAGGTCGATATATTGCATCTCGACGCAATTTGAGTGTTCCATCGTCATTAGGAGGCGCTGAACTTGACAATTAACAATCAGTTTTGCGTCGGATACGAAAATCTAGACTCACAGGAGGCGTACCATATGGTGCCCGAGGCAGCAATATCCCCTTGGAGACAAGTAGGCTGGAGGACGATGTATTGAATCTCGACGCTATTTGAGTGTTCCATTGTCATTAGGAGGCCCTGAACGTACAATGAACTATCAGTTTTGCGTCGGATTCTAAAATCTAGACTCACTGGAGACTGACCATATGGTGCCCGAGGCAGCAATATCCCATTGGAGACAAGTCGGCTACAGGACGATGTATTGAATCTCGACGTAATTTGAGTGTTTCATGGTCATTAGGAGGCCCTGAACGTTACAATTAACTATCAGTTCTGCGTCGGATTCTAAAATCTAGACTCACAGGAGAACGACCATAAGGTGCCCGAGGCAGCAATAGACCCTTGGAGACAAGTCGGCTGAATGACGATGTATTGAATCTCGACAATTAACTGTCAGCAATGCATCGGATTCGAAAATCTAGACTCAAAGGAGAACGACCATAAGGTGCCCGGCTGGAGGACGATGTATTGAATCTCGACGCAATTTGAGTGTTCCATCGTCATTAGGAGGCGCTGAACGTAATAATTAACTCTCAGTTTTGCGTCGGATACGAAAATACAGACTCACAGGAGACGGACCATATGGAGCCCGAGGCAGCAACATCCCCTTGGAGACAAGGCTGCTGGAGGACGATGTATTGAATCTCGACGCAATTTGAGTGTTCCATTATCATTATGAGGCCCTTAACGTTACAATTAACTATTAGTTTTGCGTCGGATTTGAAAATCTAAACGCACAGGAGCACGACCATAAGGTGCCAGAGGCAGCAGTAGACCCTTGGAGACATGTCGGCTGGAGGACGATCTATTGAATCGCGACGCAATTTGAGTGTTCTATCGTCACTAGGAGACCCTGAACGTTACAATTAACTATCAGTTTTTCGTCTGATTCGCAAATTTAGACTCACTGGAGACCGACCATAAGGTGCCCGAAGCAGCAATAGACCCTTGGAGACAAGTCGGCTGGAGGACGATGTATTGAATCTCGAAGCAATTTGAGTGTTCCATCGTCATTAGGAGGCGCTGAACGTTACAATTAATTATCAGTTTTGCGTCGGATTCTAAAATCTAGAACCACAGGAGAACGACCATAACATGCCCGAGGCAGCAATAGAACCTTGGAGACAAGTCGGCTGAATGTCGATGTATTGAATCTCGACGCAATTTGAGTGTTCCATCGTCATTAGGAGGCGCTGAACGCTACAATTAACTATCAGTTATGCATCCGATCCGTAAATCTAGACCTACAGGAGAACGACCATAAGGTGTCGGAGGCAGCAATATCCCTTTGGAAGCAAGTC
>NW_025727482.1:0-57558 GCF_021461385.2 Schistocerca piceifrons | reverse complement strand
TCGGGCACCTTATGGTCGTTCTCCTGTGAGTCTAGATTTTCTAATCCGACGCATAACTGATAGTTAAATGTAACGTTCAGCGGCTCTTAATGACGATGGAACACTCAAATTGCGTCGAGATTCAATACATCGTCATTCAGCCGACTTGTCTCCAAGTGTCAATTGCTGCCCCGGGCAAATTATGGTCGTTCTCCTATGAGTATAGATTTTCGTATCCGACGCAAAACTGATAGTTAATTGTAACGTTCAGCGCCTCCTAATGGCGATTCAACACTCAAATTGCGTCGAGATTCAATACATCGTCCTCCAGCTGACTTGTCTCCAAGGGTCTATTGCTGCCTCGGGAACCTTATGGTCGATCTCCTGTGAGTCTAAATTTTCGAATCAGACGCAAAACTTATAGTTAATGGTAACGTTAAGAGCCTCCTAATGACGATGGAACACTCAAATTGCGTCGAGGTTCAATACATCGTCTTCCAGCCGACTTGTCTCCAAGGTGATATTGCTGCCTTGGGCACCTTATGGTCGTTCTCTTGTGAGTCTAGATTTTCAAATCAGACGCATAACTGATAGTTAAATGTAACGTTCAGCGGCTCCTAATGACGATGGAACACTTAAATTGCGTCGAGATTCAATACATCGTCATTCAGCCGACTTGTCTCCAAGGGTCTATTGCTACCTCGGGGACCTTATGGTTGTTTTCCTGTGAGTCTAGGTTTCGAAACCGTCGCAAAACTGATAGTTAATTGTAACGTTCAGCGCCTCCTAATGACGAATCAACACTCAAATTGCGTCGAGATTCAATACATCGTCCTTCAGCCGACTTGCCTCCAAGGGTCTATTGCTGCCTCGGGCACCTTATGGTGGTCGCCTGTGAGTCTAGATTTTCGAATCCAACGCAAATCTGATAGTTAATTCTAACGTTCATGGCCTCCAATTGACGATGGAACACTCAAATTGCGTCGAAATTCAATACATCACCCTCCAGCCGACTTGTCTCCAAGGATCTATTGCTGCCTCGGGCATCTTATGGTCGTTCTCCTGTGAGTCTAAATTTGCGAATCAGACGACAAACTGATAGTTAATTGTAACGTTCAGGGTCTCCTAATGACGATGGAACACTCAAATTGCGTCGAGATGCAATACATCGACCTCCAGCCGACTTGTCTCCAAGGGTCTATTGCTGCCTCGGGCACATTATGGTCGTTCTCCTGTGAGTCTAAATTTTCGAATCCGACGCGTAACTGATAGTTAATTGTAACGTTCAGTGCCTCCTAATGACGATCGAACACTCAAATTGCGTCGAAATTCAATACATCGTCCTCCAGCCTACTTGTCTCCAACGGTCTATTGATGCCTCGGGCACCTTATGGTCGTTCTCCTATGAGTCTAAAATTTTCGATTCAGACGCAAAGCTGATAGTTGATTGTAACGTTAAGGGCCTCTTAATGATGATGGAAGACTCAAATTGCGCCTAGATTCAATACATCGTCATTCAGTCGACTTGTCCCCAAGGGGCTATTGCTGCCTGGGGTACCTTATGGTCGTTCTCCTGTGAGTCTAGTTTTTCCAATCCGACGCTAAACTGCTAGTTAATTGTACCGTTCAGTGCCTCCGAATGACTTTGGAACTCTCAAATTGCGTCGAGATTCAATACATCGTCCTTCAGCCGACTTGTCTCCAAGGGTTTATTGCTGCCTCGGGTGCCTTATGGTGGTTCTCCTGTGAGACTAGGTTTTCGAAACCGACGAAAAACTGATAGTTAATTGTAACGTTCAGGGACTCCTAATGACGATGGAACACTCAAATTGCGTCGAGATGCAATATATCGACCTCCAGCCGACTTGTATCCAAGGGTCTATTGCTGCCTCAGGCACCTAATGGTCGTTCTCCTCAGAGTCTAGATTTTCGAATCCGACGCAAAACTGATAATCAATTGTAAAGTTCAGGGCCACCTAATGACGATGGAACTCTCAAATTACGTCGAGATTCTATACATCGTCTTCCAGCCGACTTGTCTCCAAGCGGATATTGCTGCCTCGGGCACCATATGGTCCGCTCCTATGACTCTAGATTTTCGTGTCCGACCCAAAACTGTAGTTAATTGTAATGTTCAGCGCCTCCTAATTACGATGGAACACTCAAATTGCGTCGAGATTCAATACATCGTCCTCCAGCCGACTTATCTACAAGGGGATATTGCTGTTTGGGCAACTTATGATCCGTTTCCTGTGAGTCTAGATTTTCGAATCCGACGCATAACTGATGCTTAATTGTAATGTTAATGGCCTCCTAATGACGATGGAACACTCAAATTGCGTCTAGTTTCAATACATCGTCATTCAGCCGACTTGTCTCCAAGGGTCTATTGCTGCCTCCGGCACCTTATGGTCGTTCTCCTCACCGTCTAGATTTTCGAATCCGACGCAAAACTGATGGTTAATATTAACGTTTATGGCCTCCTAATGATGGTGGAACACTCAAATTGCGTCGAGATTCAATACATCGTCCTCCCGCCGACTTGTTACCGAGGGTCTATTACTGACTCGGGCACCTTATGGTCGTTCTCCTGTGAGTCTAGATTTTCTAATCCGACGCATAACTGATAGTTAAATGTAACGTTCAGCGGCTCTTAATGACGATGGAACACTCAAATTGCGTCGAGATTCAATACATCGTCATTCAGCCGACTTGTCTCCAAGTGTCAATTGCTGCCCCGGGCAAATTATGGTCGTTCTCCTATGAGTATAGATTTTCGTATCCGACGAAAAACTGATAGTTAATTGTAACGTTCAGCGCCTCCTAATGGCGATTTCAACACTCAAATTGCGTCGAGATTCAATACATCGTCCTCCAGCCGACTTGTCTCCAAGGTGATATTGCTGCCTTGGGCACCTTATGGTCGTTCTCTTGTGAGTCTAGATTTTCAAATCAGACGCATAACTGATAGTTAAAAGTAACGTTCAGCGGCTCCTAATGACGATGGAACACTTAAATTGCGTCGAGATTCAATACATCGTCATTCAGCCGACTTGTCTCCAAGGGTCTATTGCTACCTCGGGCACCTTATGGTTGTTTTCCTGTGAGGTTAGGTTTTCGAAACCGTCGCAAAACTGATAGTTAATTGTAACGTTCAGCGCCTCCTAATGACGAATCAACACTCAAATTGCGTCGAGATTCAATACATCGTCCTTCAGCCGACTTGCCTCCAAGAGTCTATTGCTGCCTCGGGCACCTTATGGTGGTTCTCCTGTGAGTCTAGATTTTCGAATCCAACGCAAATCTGATAGTTAATTCTAACGTTCATGGCCTCCAATTGACGATGGAACACTCAAATTGCGTCGAAATTCAATACATCATCCTCCAGCCGACTTGTCTCCAAGGATCTATTGCTGCCTCGGGCACCTTATGGTCGTTCTCCTGTGAGTCTAGTTTTTCCAATCCGACGCTAAACTGCTAGTTAATTGTACCGTTCAGTGCCTCCGAATGACTTTGGAACTCTCAAATTGCGTCGAGATTCAATACATCGTCCTTCAGCCGACTTGTCTCTAAGGGTTTATTGCTGCCTCGGGTGCCTTATGGTGGTTCTCCTGTGAGTCTAGGTTTTCGAAACCGACGCAAAACTGATAGTTAATTGTAACGTTCAGGGACTCCTAATGACGATGGAACACTCAAATTGCGTCGAGATGCAATACATCGTCCTTCAGCCGACTTGACTCCAAGGGTTTATTGCTGCCTCGGGTGCCTTATGGTGGTTCTCCTGTGAGTCTAGGTTTTCGAAACCGACGCAAAACTGATAGTTAATTGAACGTTCAGGGACTCCTAATGACGATGGAACACTCAAATTGCGTCGAGATGCAATATATCGACCTCCAGCCGACTTGTATCCAAGGGTCTATTGCTGCCTCGGGCACCTAATGGTCGTTCTCCTCAGAGTCTAGATTTTCGAATCCGACGCAAAACTGATAGTCAATTGTAAAGTTCAGGGCCACCTAATGACGATGGAACTCTCAAAATACGTCGAGATTCTATACATCGTCCTCCAGCCGACTTGTCTCCAAGCGGATATTGCTGCCTCGGGCACCATATGGTCCGCTCCTATGACTCTAGATTTTCGTATCCGACCCAAAACTGTAGTTAATTGTAATGTTCAGCGCCTCCTAATAACGATGGAACACTCAAATTGCGTCGAGATTCAATACATCGTCCTCCAGCCGACTTATCTACAGGGGGATATTGCTGTTTTGGGCAACTTATGATCCGTTTCCTGTGAGTCTAGATTTTAGAATCCGACGCATAACTGATGCTTAATTGTAATGTTAATGATCTCCTAATTACGATGGAACACTCAAATTGCGTCGAGATTCAATACATCGTCTCCAGCCGACTTGTCTCCAAGGGTCTATTGCTGCCTCGGGCACCTTATGCTCATTCTCCTGTGGGTCTAGATTTACGGATCGGACGCATAACTGATAGTTTAATTGTAACGTTCAGCGCCTCCTAATGACGATGGAACACTCAAATTGCGTCGAGATTAATACATCGTCGTCCAGCAGACTTGTCTCCAAGGGTCTATTACTGACTCGGGCACCTTATGGTCGTTCTCCCTGTGAGTCTAGATTTTCTAATCCGACGCATAACTGATAGTTAAATGTAACGTTCAGGCGGCTCTTAATGACGATGGAACACTCAAATTGCGTCGAGATTCAATACATCGTCATTCAGCCGACTTGTCTCCAAGTGTCAATTGCTGCCCCGGGCAAATTATGGTCGTTCTCCTATGAGTATAGATTTTCGTATCCGACGCAAAACTGATAGTTAATTGTAACGTTCAGCGCCTCCTAATGGCGATTCAACACTCAAATTGCGTCGAGATTCAATACATCGTCCTCCAGCTGACTTGTCTCCAAGGGTCTATTGCTGCCTCGGGAACCTTATGGTCGATCTCCTGTGAGTCTAAATTTTCGAATCAGACGCAAAACTTATAGTTAATGGTAACGTTAAGAGCCTCCTAATGACGATGGGAACACTCAAATTGCGTCGAGGTTCAATACATCGTCTTCCAGCCCGACTTGTCTCCAAGCGGATATTGCTGCCTCGGGCACCATATGGTCCGCTCCTATGACTCTAGATTTTCGTGTCCGACCCAAAACTGTAGTTAAATGTAATGTTCAGCGCCTCCTAATTACGATGGAACACTCAAATTGCGTCGAGATTCAATACATCGTCCTCCAGCCGACTTATCTACAAGGGGATATTGCTGTTTTGGGCAACTTATGATCCGTTTCCTGTGAGTCTAGATTTTCGAATCCGACGCATAACTGATGCTTAATTGTAATGTTAATGGCCTCCTAATGACGATGGAACACTCAAATTGCGTCTAGTTTCAATACATCGTCATTCAGCCGACTTGTCCTCCAAGGGTCTATTGCTGCCTCCGGCACCTTATGGTCGTTCTCCTCACCGTCTAGATTTTCGAATCCGACGCAAAACTGATGGTTAATATTAACGTTTATGGCCTCCTAATGATGGTGGAACACTCAAATTGCGTCGAGATTCAATACATCGTCCTCCCGCCGACTTGTTACCGAGGGTCTATTACTGACTCGGGCACCTTATGGTCGTTCTCCTGTGAGTCTAGATTTTCTAATCCGACGCATAACTGATAGTTAAATGTAACGTTCAGCGGCTCTTAATGACGATGGAACACTCAAATTGCGTCGAGATTCAATACATCGTCATTCAGCCGACTTGTCTCCAAGTGTCAATTGCTGCCCCGGGCAAATTATGGTCGTTCTCCTATGAGTATAGATTTTCGTATCCGACGAAAAACTGATAGTTAATTGTAACGTTCAGCGCCTCCTAATGGCGATTCAACACTCAAATTGCGTCGAGATTCAATACATCGTCCTCCAGCCGACTTGTCTCCAAGGTGATATTGCTGCCTTGGGCACCTTATGGTCGTTCTCTTGTGAGTCTAGATTTTCAAATCAGACGCATAACTGATAGTTAAAAGTAACGTTCAGCGGCTCCTAATGACGATGGAACACTTAAATTGCGTCGAGATTCAATACATCGTCCTTCAGCCGACTTGCCTCCAAGAGTCTATTGCTGCCTCGGGCACCTTATGGTGGTTCTCCTGTGAGTCTAGATTTTCGAATCCAACGCAAATCTGATAGTTAATTCTAACGTTCATGGCCTCCAATTGACGATGGAACACTCAAATTGCGTCGAAATTCAATACATCATCCTCCAGCCGACTTGTCTCCAAGGATCTATTGCTGCCTCGGGCACCTTATGGTCGTTCTCCTGTGAGTCTAGTTTTTCCAATCCGACGCTAAACTGCTAGTTAATTTGTACCGTTCAGTGCCTCCGAATGACTTTGGAACTCTCAAATTGCGTCGAGATTCAATACATCGTCCTTCAGCCGACTTGTCTCTAAGGGTTTATTGCTGCCTCGGGTGCCTTATGGTGGTTCTCCTGTGAGTCTAGGTTTCGAAACCGACGCAAAACTGATAGTTAATTGTAACGTTCAGGGACTCCTAATGACGATGGAACACTCAAATTGCGTCGAGATGCAATACATCGTCCTTCAGCCGACTTGACTCCAAGGGTTTATTGCTGCCTCGGGTGCCTTATGGTGGTTCTCCTGTGAGTCTAGGTTTTCGAAACCGACGCAAAACTGATAGTTAATTGAACGTTCAGGGACTCCTAATGACGATGGAACACTCAAATTGCGTCGAGATGCAATATATCGACCTCCAGCCGACTTGTATCCAAGGGTCTATTGCTGCCTCGGGCACCTAATGGTCGTTCTCCTCAGAGTCTAGATTTTCGAATCCGACGTAAAACTGATAGTCAATTGTAAAGTTCAGGGCCACCTAATGACGATGGAACACTCAAATTGCGTCGAGATTAATACATCGTCGTCCAGCAGACTTGTCTCCAAGGGTCTATTGCTGCCTCCGGCACCTTATGGTCGTTCTCCTCACCGTCTAGATTTTCGAATCCGACGCAAAACTGATGGTTAATATTAACGTTTATGGCCTCCTAATGATGGTGGAACACTCAAATTGCGTCGAGATTCAATACATCGTCCTCCAGCCGACTTGTTACCGAGGGTCTATTACTGACTCGGGCACCTTATGGTCGTTCTCCTGTGAGTCTAGATTTTCTAATCCGACGCATAACTGATAGTTAAATGTAACGTTCAGCGGCTCTTAATGACGATGGAACACTCAAATTGCGTCGAGATTCAATACATCGTCATTCAGCCGACTTGTCTCCAAGTGTCAATTGCTGCCCCGGGCAAATTATGGTCGTTCTCCTATGAGTATAGATTTTCGTATCCGACGCAAAACTGATAGTTAATTGTAACGTTCAGCGCCTCCTAATGGCGATTCAACACTCAAATTGCGTCGAGATTCAATACATCGTCCTCCAGCTGACTTGTCTCCAAGGGTCTATTGCTGCCTCGGGAACCTTATGGTCGATCTCCTGTGAGTCTAAATTTTCGAATCAGACGCAAAACTTATAGTTAATGGTAACGTTAAGAGCCTCCTAATGACGATGGAACACTCAAATTGCGTCGAGGTTCAATACATCGTCTTCCAGCCGACTTGTCTCCAAGGTGATATTGCTGCCTTGGGCACCTTATGGTCGTTCTCTTGTGAGTCTAGATTTTCAAATCAGACGCATAACTGATAGTTAAATGTAACGTTCAGCGGCTCCTAATGACGATGGAACACTTAAATTGCGTCGAGATTCAATACATCGTCATTCAGCCGACTTGTCTCCAAGGGTCTATTGCTACCTCGGGGACCTTATGGTTGTTTTCCTGTGAGTCTAGGTTTTCGAAACCGTCGCAAAACTGATAGTTAATTGTAACGTTCAGCGCCTCCTAATGACGAATCAACACTCAAATTGCGTCGAGATTCAATACATCGTCCTTCAGCCGACTTGCCTCCAAGGGTCTATTGCTGCCTCGGGCACCTTATGGTGGTTCGCCTGTGAGTCTAGATTTTCGAATCCAACGCAAATCTGATAGTTAATTCTAACGTTCATGGCCTCCAATTGACGATGGAACACTCAAATTGCGTCGAAATTCAATACATCACCCTCCAGCCGACTTGTCTCCAAGGATCTATTGCTGCCTCGGGCATCTTATGGTCGTTCTCCTGTGAATCTAGATTTTCGAATCCGACGGATAACTGATAGTTAATTGTAATGTTCAGCGCCTCCTAATGACGATGGAACACTCACATTGCGTCGAGATTAAATACATCGTCATTCAGCCGACTTGTCTCCAAGGGTCTATTGCTGCCTCGGGCACATTATCGTCGTTCTCCAGTGAGTCTAAATTTGCGAATCAGACGACAAACTGATAGTTAATTGTAACGTTCAGGGTCTCCTAATGACGATGGAACACTCAAATTGCGTCGAGATGCAATACATCGACCTCCAGCCGACTTGTCTCCAAGGGTCTATTGCTGCCTCGGGCACATTATGGTCGTTCTCCTGTGAGTCTAGATTTTCGAATCCAACGCAAATCTGATAGTTAATTCTAACGTTCATGGCCTCCAATTGACGATGGAACACTCAAATTGCGTCGAAATTCAATACATCATCCTCCAGCCGACTTGTCTCCAAGGATCTATTGCTGCCTCGGGCACCTTATGGTCGATCTCCTGTGAGTCTAGTTTTTCCAATCCGACGCTAAACTGCTAGTTAATCGTACCGTTCAGTACCTCCGAATGACTTTGGAACTCTCAAATTGCGTCGAGATTCAATACATCGTCCTTCAGCCGACTTGTCTCTAAGGGTTTATTGCTGCCTCGGGTGCCTTATGGTGGTTCTCCTGTGAGTCTAGGTTTTCGAAACCGACGCAAAACTGATAGTTAATTGTAACGTTCAGGGACTCCTAATGACGATGGAACACTCAAATTGCGTCGAGATGCAATACATCGTCCTTCAGCCGACTTGACTCCAAGGGTTTATTGCTGCCTCGGGTGCCTTATGGTGGTTCTCCTGTGAGTCTAGGTTTTCGAAACCGACGCAAAACTGATAGTTAATTGTAACGTTCAGGGACTCCTAATGACGATGGAACACTCAAATTGCGTCGAGATGCAATATATCGACCTCCAGCCGACTTGTATCCAAGGGTCTATTGCTGCCTCGGGCACCTTATGGTCGTTCTCCTCAGAGTCTAGATTTTCGAATCCGACGCAAAACTGATAGTCAATTGTAAAGTTCAGGGCCACCTAATGACGATGGAACACTCAAATTACGTCGAGATTCTATACATCGTCCTCCAGCCGACTTGTCTCCAAGCGGATATTGCTGCCTCGGGCACCATTTGGTCCGCTCCTATGACTCTAGATTTTCGTATCCGACCCAAAACTGTAGTTAATTGTAATGTTCAGCGCCTCCTAATTACGATGGAACACTCAAATTGCGTCGAGATTCAATACATCGTCCTCCAGCCGACTTATCTACAAGGGGATATTGCTGTTTTGGGCAACTTATGATCCGTTTCCTGTGAGTCTAGATTTTCGAATCCGACGCATAACTGATGCTTAATTGTAATGTTAATGGCCTCCTAATGACGATGGAACACTCAAATTGCGTCTAGTTTCAATACATCGTCATTCAGCCGACTTGTCTCCAAGGGTCTATTGCTGCCTCCGGCACCTTATGGTCGTTCTCCTCACCGTCTAGATTTTCGAATCCGACGCAAAACTGATGGTTAATATTAACGTTTATGGCCTCCTAATGATGGTGGAACACTCAAATTGCGTCGAGATTCAATACATCGTCCTCCAGCCGACTTGTTACCGAGGGTCTATTACTGACTCGGGCACCTTATGGTCGTTCTCCTGTGAGTCTAGATTTTCTAATCCGACGCATAACTGATAGTTAAATGTAACGTTCAGCGGCTCTTGATGACGATGGAACACTCAAATTGCGTCGAGATTCAATACATCGTCATTCAGCCGACTTGTCTCCAAGTGTCAATTGCTGCCCCCGGGCAAATTATGGTCGTTCTCCTATGAGTATAGATTTTCGTATCCGACGCAAAACTGATTGTTAATTGTAACGTTCAGCGCCTCCTAATGGCGATTCAACACTCAAATTGCGTCGAGATTCAATACATCGTCCTCCAGCTGACTTGTCTCCAAGGGTCTATTGCTGCCTCGGGAACCTTATGGTCGATCTCCTGTGAGTCTAAATTTTCGAATCAGACGCAAAACTTATAGTTAATGGTAACGTTAAGAGCCTCCTAATGACGATGGAACACTCAAATTGCGTCGAGGTTCAATACATCGTCTTCCAGCCGACTTGTCCCCAAGGTGATATTGCTGCCTTGGGCACCTTATGGTCGTTCTCTTGTGAGTCTAGATTTTCAAATCAGACGCATAACTGATAGTTAAATGTAACGTTCAGCGGCTCCTAATGACGATGGAACACTTAAATTGCGTCGAGATTCAATACATCGTCATTCAGCCGACTTGTCTCCAAGGGTCTATTGCTACCTCGGGGACCTTATGGTTGTTTTCCTGTGAGTCTAGGTTTTCGAAACCGTCGCAAAACTGATAGTTAATTGTAACGTTCAGCGCCTCCTAATGACGAATCAACACTCAAATTGCGTCGAGATTCAATACATCGTCCTTCAGCCGACTTGCCTCCAAGGGTCTATTGCTGCCTCGGGCACCTTATGGTGGTTCGCCTGTGAGTCTAGATTTTCGAATCCAACGCAAATCTGATAGTTAATTCTAACGTTCATGGCCTCCAATTGACGATGGAACACTCAAATTGCGTCGAAATTCAATACATCACCCTCCAGCCAACTTGTCTCCAAGGATCTATTGCTGCCTCGGGCATCTTATGGTCGTTCTCCTGTGAATCTAGATTTTCGAATCCGACGGATAACTGATAGTTAATTGTAATGTTCAGCGCCTCCTAATGACGATGGAACACTCACATTGCGTCGAGATTAAATACATCGTCATTCAGCCGACTTGTCTCCAAGGGTCTATTGCTGCCTCGGGCACATTATCGTCGTTCTCCAGTGAGTCTAAATTTGCGAATCAGACGACAAACTGATAGTTAATTGTAACGTTCAGGGTCTCCTAATGACGATGGAACACTCAAATTGCGTCGAGATGCAATACATCGACCTCCAGCCGACTTGTCTCCAAGGGCCTATTGCTGCCTCGGGCACATTATGGTCGTTCTCCTGTGAGTCTAAATTTTCGAATCCGACGCGTAACTGATAGTTAATTGTAACGTTCAGCGCCTCCTAATGACGATGGAACACTCAAATTGCGTCGAAATTCAATACATCGTCCTCCAGCCTACTTGTCTCCAACGGTCTATTGATGCCTCGGGCACCTTATGGTCGTTCTCCTATGAGTCTAAATTTTCGAATCAGACGCAAAGCTGATAGTTGATTGTAACGTTAAGGGCCTCTTAATGATGATGGAAGACTCAAATTGCGCCTAGATTCAATACATCGTCATTCAGCCGACTTGTCCCCAAGGGGCTATTGCTGCCTGGGGTACCTTATGGTCGTTCTCCTGTGAGTCTAGTTTTTCCAATCCGACGCTAAACTGCTAGTTAATTGTACCGTTCAGGGACTCCTAATGACGATGGAACACTCAAATTGCGTCGAGATGCAATATATCGACCTCCAGCCGACTTGTATCCAAGGGTCTATTGCTGCCTCAGGCACCTAATGGTCGTTCTCCTCAGAGTCTAGATTTTCGAATCCGACGCAAAACTGATAGTCAATTGTAAAGTTCAGGGCCACCTAATGACGATGGAACTCTCAAATTACGTCGAGATTCTATACATCGTCTTCCAGCCGACTTGTCTCCAAGCGGATATTGCTGCCTCGGGCACCATATGGTCCGCTCCTATGACTCTAGATTTTCGTATCCGACCCAAAACTGTAGTTAATTGTAATGTTCAGCGCCTCCTAATTACGATGGAACACTCAAATTGCGTCGAGATTCAATACATCGTCCTCCAGCCGACTTATCTACAAGGGGATATTGCTGTTTTGGGCAACTTATGATCCGTTTCCTGTGAGTCTAGATTTTCGAATCCGACGCATAACTGATGCTTAATTGTAATGTTAATGGCCTCCTAATGACGATGGAACACTCAAATTGCGTCTAGTTTCAATACATCGTCATTCAGCCGACTTGTCTCCAAGGGTCTATTGCTGCCTCCGGCACCTTATGGTCGTTCTCCTCACCGTCTAGATTTTCGAATCCGACGCAAAACTGATGGTTAATATTAACGTTTATGGCCTCCTAATGATGGTGGAACACTTAAATTGCGTCGAGATTCAATACATCGTCCTCCAGCCGACTTGTTACCGAGGGTCTATTTCTGACTCGGGCACCTTATGGTCGTTCTCCTGTGAGTCTAGATTTTCTAATCCGACGCATAACTGATAGTTAAATGTAACGTTCAGCGGCTCTTAATGACGATGGAACACTCAAATTGCGTCGAGATTCAATACATCGTCATTCAGCCGACTTGTCTCCAAGTGTCAATTGCTGCCCCGGGCAAATTATGGTCGTTCTCCTATGAGTATAGATTTTCGTATCCGACGCAAAACTGATAGTTAATTGTAACGTTCAGCGCCTCCTAATGGCGATTCAACACTCAAATTGCGTCGAGATTCAATACATCGTCCTTCAGCCGACTTGCCTCCAAGGGTCTATTGCTGCCTCGGGCACCTTATGGTGGTTCGCCTGTGAGTCTAGATTTTCGAATCCAACGCAAATCTGATAGTTAATTCTAACGTTCATGGCCTCCAATTGACGATGGAACACTCAAATTGCGTCGAAATTCAATACATCACCCTCCAGCCGACTTGTCTCCAAGGATCTATTGCTGCCTCGGGCATCTTATGGTCGTTCTCCTGTGAATCTAGATTTTCGAATCCGACGGATAACTGATAGTTAATTGTAATGTTCAGCGCCTCCTAATGACGATGGAACACTCACATTGCGTCGAGATTAAATACATCGTCATTCAGCCGACTTGTCTCCAAGGGTCTATTGCTGCCTCGGGCACATTATCGTCGTTCTCCAGTGAGTCTAAATTTGCGAATCAGACGACAAACTGATAGTTAATTGTAACGTTCAGGGTCTCCTAATGACGATGGAACACTCAAATTGCGTCGAGATGCAATACATCGACCTCCAGCCGACTTGTCTCCAAGGGCCTATTGCTGCCTCGGGCACATTATGGTCGTTCTCCTGTGAGTCTAAATTTTCGAATCCGACGCGTAACTGATAGTTAATTGTAACGTTCAGCGCCTCCTAATGACGATGGAACACTCAAATTGCGTCGAAATTCAATACATCGTCCTCCAGCCTACTTGTCTCCAACGGTCTATTGATGCCTCGGGCACCTTATGGTCGTTCTCCTATGAGTCTAAATTTTCGAATCAGACGCAAAGCTGATAGTTGATTGTAACGTTAAGGGCCTCTTAATGATGATGGAAGACTCAAATTGCGCCTAGATTCAATACATCGTCATTCAGCCGACTTGTCCCCAAGGGGCTATTGCTGCCTGGGGTACCTTATGGTCGTTCTCCTGTGAGTCTAGTTTTTCCAATCCGACGCTAAACTGCTAGTTAATTGTACCGTTCAGTGCCTCCGAATGACTTTGGAACTCTCAAATTGCGTCGAGATTCAATACATCGTCCTTCAGCCGACTTGTCTCCAAGGGTTTATTGCTGCCTCGGGTGCCTTATGGTGGTTCTCCTGTGAGTCTAGGTTTTCGAAACCGACGAAAAACTGATAGTTAATTGTAACGTTCAGGGACTCCTAATGACGATGGAACACTCAAATTGCGTCGAGATGCAATATATCGACCTCCAGCCGACTTGTATCCAAGGGTCTATTGCTGCCTCAGGCACCTAATGGTCGTTCTCCTCAGAGTCTAGATTTTCGAATCCGACGCAAAACTGATAGTCAATTGTAAAGTTCAGGGCCACCTAATGACGATGGAACTCTCAAATTACGTCGAGATTCTATACATCGTCTTCCAGCCGACTTGTCTCCAAGCGGATATTGCTGCCTCGGGCACCATATGGTCCGCTCCTATGACTCTAGATTTTCGTATCCGACCCAAAACTGTAGTTAATTGTAATGTTCAGCGCCTCCTAATTACGATGGAACACTCAAATTGCGTCGAGATTCAATACATCGTCCTCCAGCCGACTTATCTACAAGGGGATATTGCTGTTTTGGGCAACTTATGATCCGTTTCCTGTGAGTCTAGATTTTCGAATCCGACGCATAACTGATGCTTAATTGTAATGTTAATGGCCTCCTAATGACGATGGAACACTCAAATTGCGTCTAGTTTCAATACATCGTCATTCAGCCGACTTGTCTCCAAGGGTCTATTGCTGCCTCCGGCACCTTATGGTCGTTCTCCTCACCGTCTAGATTTTCGAATCCGACGCAAAACTGATGGTTAATATTAACGTTTATGGCCTCCTAATGATGGTGGAACACTTAAATTGCGTCGAGATTCAATACATCGTCCTCCAGCCGACTTGTTACCGAGGGTCTATTTCTGACTCGGGCACCTTATGGTCGTTCTCCTGTGAGTCTAGATTTTCTAATCCGACGCATAACTGATAGTTAAATGTAACGTTCAGCGGCTCTTAATGACGATGGAACACTCAAATTGCGTCGAGATTCAATACATCGTCATTCAGCCGACTTGTCTCCAAGTGTCAATTGCTGCCCCGGGCAAATTATGGTCGTTCTCCTATGAGTATAGATTTTCGTATCCGACGCAAAACTGATAGTTAATTGTAACGTTCAGCGCCTCCTAATGGCGATTCAACACTCAAATTGCGTCGAGATTCAATACATCGTCCTCCAGCCGACTTGTCTCCAAGGTGATATTGCTGCCTTGGGCACCTTATGGTCGTTCTCTTGTGAGTCTAGATTTTCAAATCAGACGCATAACTGATAGTTAAAAGTAACGTTCAGCGGCTCCTAATGACGATGGAACACTTAAATTGCGTCGAGATTCAATACATCGTCATTCAGCCGACTTGTCTCCAAGGGTCTATTGCTACCTCGGGCACCTTATGGTTGTTTTCCTGTGAGGTTAGGTTTTCGAAACCGTCGCAAAACTGATAGTTAATTGTAACGTTCAGCGCCTCCTAATAACGAATCAACACTCAAATTGCGTCGAGATTCAATACATCGTCCTTCAGCCGACTTGCCTCCAAGAGTCTATTGCTGCCTCGGGCACCTTATGGTGGTTCTCCTGCGAGTCTAGATTTTCGAATCCAACGCAAATCTGATAGTTAATTCTAACGTTCATGGCCTCCAATTGACGATGGAACACTCAAATTGCGTCGAAATTCAATACATCATCCTCCAGCCGACTTGTCTCCAAGGATCTATTGCTGCCTCGGGCACCTTATGGTCGTTCTCCTGTGAGTCTAGTTTTTCCAATCCGACGCTAAACTGCTAGTTAATCGTACCGTTCAGTGCCTCCGAATGACTTTGGAACTCTCAAATTGCGTCGAGATTCAATACATCGTCCTTCAGCCGACTTGTCTCTAAGGGTTTATTGCTGCCTCGGGTGCCTTATGGTGGTTCTCCTGTGAGTCTAGGTTTTCGAAACCGACGCAAAACTGATAGTTAATTGTAACGTTCAGGGACTCCTAATGACGATGGAACACTCAAATTGCGTCGAGATGCAATACATCGTCCTTCAGCCGACTTGACTCCAAGGGTTTATTGCTGCCTCGGGTGCCTTATGGTGGTTCTCCTGTGAGTCTAGGTTTTCGAAACCGACGCAAAACTGATAGTTAATTGTAACGTTCAGGGACTCCTAATGACGATGGAACACTCAAATTGCGTCGAGATGCAATATATCGACCTCCAGCCGACTTGTATCCAAGGGTCTATTGCTGCCTCGGGCACCTTATGGTCGTTCTCCTCAGAGTCTAGATTTTCGAATCCGACGCAAAACTGATAGTCAATTGTAAAGTTCAGGGCCACCTAATGACGATGGAACACTCAAATTACGTCGAGATTCTATACATCGTCCTCCAGCCGACTTGTCTCCAAGCGGATATTGCGGCCTCGGGCACCATATGGTCCGCTCCTATGACTCTAGATTTTCGTATCCGACCCAAAACTGTAGTTAATTGTAATGTTCAGCGCCTCCTAATTACGATGGAACACTCAAATTGCGTCGAGATTCAATACATCGTCCTCCAGCCGACTTATCTACAAGGGGATATTGCTGTTTTGGGCAACTTATGATCCGTTTCCTGTGAGTCTAGATTTTCGAATCCGACGCATAACTGATGCTTAATTGTAATGTTAATGGCCTCCTAATGACGATGGAACACTCAAATTGCGTCTAGTTTCAATACATCGTCATTCAGCCGACTTGTCTCCAAGGGTCTATTGCTGCCTCCGGCACCTTATGGTCGTTCTCCTCACCGTCTAGATTTTCGAATCCGACGCAAAACTGATGGTTAATATTAACGTTTATGGCCTCCTAATGATGGTGGAACACTCAAATTGCGTCGAGATTCAATACATCGTCCTCCAGCCGACTTGTTACCGAGGGTCTATTACTGACTCGGGCACCTTATGGTCGTTCTCCTGTGAGTCTAGATTTTCTAATCCGACGCATAACTGATAGTTAAATGTAACGTTCAGCGGCTCTTAATGACGATGGAACACTCAAATTGCGTCGAGATTCAATACATCGTCATTCAGCCGACTTGTCTCCAAGTGTCAATTGCTGCCCCAGGCAAATTATGGTCGTTCTCCTATGAGTATAGATTTTCGTATCCGACGCAAAACTGATAGTTAATTGTAACGTTCAGCGCCTCCTAATGGCGATTCAACACTCAAATTGCGTCGAGATTCAATACATCGTCCTCCAGCTGACTTGTCTCCAAGGGTCTATTGCTGCCTCGGGAACCTTATGGTCGATCTCCTGTGAGTCTAAATTTTCGAATCAGACGCAAAACTTATAGTTAATGGTAACGTTAAGAGCCTCCTAATGACGATGGAACACTTAAATTGCGTCGAGATTCAATACATCGTCATTCAGCCGACTTGTCTCCAAGGGTCTATTGCTACGTCGGGGACCTTATGGTTGTTTTCCTGTGAGTCTAGGTTTTCGAAACCGTCGCAAAACTGATAGTTAATTGTAACGTTCAGCGCCTCCTAATGACGAATCAACTCTCAAATTGCGTCGAGATTCAATACATCGTCCTTCAGCCGACTTGCCTCCAAGAGTCTATTGCTGCCTCGGGCACCTTATGGTGGTTCTCCTGTGAGTCTAGATTTTCGAATCCAACGCAAATCTGATAGTTAATTCTAACGTTCATGGCCTCCAATTGACGATGGAACACTCAAATTGCGTCGAAATTCAATACATCATCCTCCAGCCGACTTGTCTCCAAGGATCTATTGCTGCCTCGGGCACCTTATGGTCGTTCTCCTGTGAGTCTAGTTTTTCCAATCCGACGCTAAACTGCTAGTTAATCGTACCGTTCAGTGCCTCCGAATGACTTTGGAACTCTCAAATTGCGTCGAGATTCAATACATCGTCCTTCAGCCGACTTGTCTCTAAGGGTTTATTGCTGCCTCGGGTGCCTTATGGTGGTTCTCCTGTGAGTCTAGGTTTTCGAAACCGACGCAAAACTGATAGTTAATTGTAACGTTCAGGGACTCCTAATGACGATGGAACACTCAAATTGCGTCGAGATGCAATACATCGTCCTTCAGCCGACTTGACTCCAAGGGTTTATTGCTGCCTCGGGTGCCTTATGGTGGTTCTCCTGTGAGTCTAGGTTTTCGAAACCGACGCAAAACTGATAGTTAATTGTAACGTTCAGGGACTCCTAATGACGATGGAACACTCAAATTGCGTCGAGATGCAATATATCGACCTCCAGCCGACTTGTATCCAAGGGTCTATTGCTGCCTCGGGCACCTTATGGTCGTTCTCCTCAGAGTCTAGATTTTCGAATCCGACGCAAAACTGATAGTCAATTGTAAAGTTCAGGGCCACCTAATGACGATGGAACACTCAAATTACGTCGAGATTCTATACATCGTCCTCCAGCCGACTTGTCTCCAAGCGGATATTGCTGCCTCGGGCACCATATGGTCCGCTCCTATGACTCTAGATTTTCGTATCCGACCCAAAACTGTAGTTAATTGTAATGTTCAGCGCCTCCTAATTACGATGGAACACTCAAATTGCGTCGAGATTCAATACATCGTCCTCCAGCCGACTTATCTACAAGGGGATATTGCTGTTTTGGGCAACTTATGATCCGTTTCCTGTGAGTCTAGATTTTCGAATCCGACGCATAACTGATGCTTAATTGTAATGTTAATGGCCTCCTAATGACGATGGAACACTCAAATTGCGTCTAGTTTCAATACATCGTCATTCAGCCGACTTGTCTCCAAGGGTCTATTGCTGCCTCCGGCACCTTATGGTCGTTCTCCTCACCGTCTAGATTTTCGAATCCGACGCAAAACTGATGGTTAATATTAACGTTTATGGCCTCCTAATGATGGTGGAACACTCAAATTGCGTCGAGATTCAATACATCGTCCTCCAGCCGACTTGTTACCGAGGGTCTATTACTGACTCGGGCACCTTATGGTCGTTCTCCTGTGAGTCTAGATTTTCTAATCCGACGCATAACTGATAGTTAAATGTAACGTTCAGCGCCTCCTAATGACGATGGAACACTCAAATTGCGTCGAAATTCAATACATCGTCCTCCAGCCTACTTGTCTCCAACGGTCTAATGATGCCTCGGGCACCTTATGGTCGTTCTCCTATGAGTCTAAATTTTCGAATCAGACGCAAAGCTGATAGTTGATTGTAACGTTAAGGGCCTCTTAATGATGATGGAAGACTCAAATTGCGCCTAGATTCAATACATCGTCATTCAGCCGACTTGTCTCTAAGGGTCTATTGCTGCCTCGGGCACATTATGGTCGTTCTCCTGTGAGTCTAAATTTTCGAATCCGACGCGTAACTGATAGTTAATTGTAACGTTCAGCGCCTCCTAATGACGATGGAACACTCAAATTGCGTCGAAATTCAATACATCGTCCTCCAGCCTACTTGTCTCCAACGGTCTATTGATGCCTCGGGCACCTAATGGTCGTTCTCCTCAGAGTCTAGATTTTCGAATCCGACGCAAAACTGATAGTCAATTGTAAAGTTCAGGGCCACCTAATGACGATGGAACTCTCAAATTACGTCGAGATTCTATACATCGTCTTCCAGCCGACTTGTCTCCAAGGGTCTATTGCTACCTCGGGGACCTTATGGTTGTTTTCCTGTGAGTCTAGGTTTTCGAAACCGTCGCAAAACTGATAGTTAATTGTAACGTTCAGCGCCTCCTAATGACGAATCAACACTCAAATTGCGTCGAGATTCAATACATCGTCCTTCAGCCGACTTGCCTCCAAGGGTCTATTGCTGCCTCGGGCACCTTATGGTGGTTCGCCTGTGAGTCTAGATTTTCGAATCCAACGCAAATCTGATAGTTAATTCTAACGTTCATGGCCTCCAATTGACGATGGAACACTCAAATTGCGTCGAAATTCAATACATCACCCTCCAGCCGACTTGTCTCCAAGGTTCTATTGCTGCCTCGGGCATCTTATGGTCGTTCTCCTGTGAATCTAGATTTTCGAATCCGACGCATAACTGATAATTAATTGTAATGTTCAGCGCCTCCTAATGACGATGGAACACTCACATTGCGTCGAGATTAAATACATCGTCATTCAGCCGACTTGTCTCCAAGGGTCTATTGCTGCCTCGGGCACATTATCGTCGTTCTCCAGTGAGTCTAAATTTGCGAATCAGACGACAAACTGATAGTTAATTGTAACGTTCAGGGTCTCCTAATGACGATGGAACACTCAAATTGCGTCGAGATGCAATACATCGACCTCCAGCCGACTTGTCTCCAGGGGTCTATTGCTGCCTCGGGCACATTATGGTCGTTCTCCTGTGAGTCTAAATTTTCGAATCCGACGCGTAACTGATAGTTAATTGTAACGTTAAGCGCCTCCTAATGACGATGGAACACTCAAATTGCGTCGAAATTCAATACATCGTCCTCCAGCCTACTTGTCTCCAACGGTCTATTGATGCCTCGGGCACCTTATGGTCGTTCTCCTATGAGTCTAAATTTTCGAATCAGACGCAAAGCTGATAGTTGATTGTAACGTTAAGGGCCTCTTAATGATGATGGAAGACTCAAATTGCGCCTAGATTCAATACATCGTCATTCAGCCGACTTGTCTCCAAGGGTCTATTGCTGCCTCGGGCACATTATGGTCGTTCTCCTGTGAGTCTAAATTTTCGAATCCGACGCGTAACTGATAGTTAATTGTAACGTTCAGCGCCTCCTAATGACGATGGAACACTCAAATTGCGTCGAAATTCAATACATCGTCCTCCAGCCTACTTGTCTCCAACGGTCTATTGATGCCTCGGGCACCTAATGGTCGTTCTCCTCAGAGTCTAGATTTTCGAATCCGACGCAAAACTGATAGTCAATTGTAAAGTTCAGGGCCACCTAATGACGATGGAACTCTCAAATTACGTCGAGATTCTATACATCGTCTTCCAGCCGACTTGTCTCCAAGGGTCTATTGCTACCTCGGGGACCTTATGGTTGTTTTCCTGTGAGTCTAGGTTTTCGAAACCGTCGCAAAACTGATAGTTAATTGTAACGTTCAGCGCCTCCTAATGACGAATCAACACTCAAATTGCGTCGAGATTCAATACATCGTCCTTCAGCCGACTTGCCTCCAAGGGTCTATTGCTGCCTCGGGCACCTTATGGTGGTTCGCCTGTGAGTCTAGATTTTCGAATCCAACGCAAATCTGATAGTTAATTCTAACGTTCATGGCCTCCAATTGACGATGGAACACTCAAATTGCGTCGAAATTCAATACATCACCCTCCAGCCGACTTGTCTCCAAGGTTCTATTGCTGCCTCGGGCATCTTATGGTCGTTCTCCTGTGAATCTAGATTTTCGAATCCGACGCATAACTGATAGTTAATTGTAATGTTCAGCGCCTCCTAATGACGATGGAACACTCACATTGCGTCGAGATTAAATACATCGTCATTCAGCCGACTTGTCTCCAAGGGTCTATTGCTGCCTCGGGCACATTATCGTCGTTCTCCAGTGAGTCTAAATTTGCGAATCAGACGACAAACTGATAGTTAATTGTAACGTTCAGGGTCTCCTAATGACGATGGAACACTCAAATTGCGTCGAGATGCAATACATCGACCTCCAGCCTACTTGTCTCCAACGGTCTATTGATGCCTCGGGCACCTTATGGTCGTTCTCCTATGAGTCTAAATTTTCGAATCAGACGCAAAGCTGATAGTTGATTGTAACGTTAAGGGCCTCTTAATGAAGATGGAAGACTCAAATTGCGCCTAGATTCAATACATCGTCATTCAGCCGACTTGTCCCCAAGGGGCTATTGCTGCCTGGGGTACCTTATGGTCGTTCTCCTGTGAGTCTAGTTTTACCAATCCGACGCTAAACTGCTAGTTAATTGTACCGTTCAGTGCCTCCGAATGACTTTGGAACTCTCAAATTGCGTCGAGATTCAATACATCGTCCTTCAGCCGACTTGTCTCCAAGGGTTTATTGCTGCCTCGGGTGCCTTATGGTGGTTCTCCTGTGAGTCTAGGTTTTCGAAACCGACGAAAAACTGATAGTTAATTGTAACGTTCAGGGACTCCTAATGACGATGGAACACTCAAATTGCGTCGAGATGCAATATATCGACCTCCAGCCGACTTGTATCCAAGGGTCTATTGCTGCCTCAGGCACCTAATGGTCGTTCTCCTCAGAGTCTAGAATTTCGAATCCGACGCAAAACTGATAGTCAATTGTAAAGTTCAGGGCCACCTAATGACGATGGAACTCTCAAATTACGTCGAGATTCTATACATCGTCTTCCAGCCGACTTGTCTCCAAGCGGATATTGCTGCCTCGGGCACCATATGGTCCGCTCCTATGACTCTAGATTTTCGTATCCGACCCAAAACTGTAGTTAATTGTAATGTTCAGCGCCTCCTAATTACGATGAAACACTCAAATTGCGTCGAGAATCAATACATCGTCCCCCAGCCGACTTGTCTCCAAGGGTCTATTGCTGCCTCGAGCACCTTATGGTCGTTCTCCTGTGAGTCTAAATTTTCGAATCAGACGCAAAACTTATAGTTAATTGTAACGATAAGGGCCTCCTAATGACGATGGAACACTCAAATTTGAGATTCAATACATCGTCCTCCAGCCGACTTGCTTCCAAGGGGATATTGCTGCCTCCGGGACATTATGGTCGTTATCCTCAGAGTCTAGATTTTCGAATCCGACCCCAAACTGATAGTTAATTGTCACGTTCTGGGTCTCCGAATGACGATGGAGCACTCAAATTGCGTCGCGATTAAATACATCGTCCTCCAGCCGACTTGTCTCCAAGCGTCTATAGCTGCCTCGGGCTCCTTATGGTGGTTCTCCTGTGAGTCTAGATTTTCGAATCCGACGCAAAACAGATAGTTCATTGAAAATTCAGCGCCTCCTAATGAAGAAGGAACACTCAAATTGCGTCGAGATTCAATACATCGTCCCACAACCGGCGTGTCTCCAAGGGTCTATTGCTCCTCCTGTGAGTCTAGGCGTTCGAATCCGACACATAACTGACAGTAAATTGTAACGTTCATGGCCTCCTAACGAAGATGGAACACTCAAATTACGTCGAGATTCAATACTTCGTCCCTCAGCCGACTTGTCTCCAACAGTCTATTGCTGCCTCGGGCACCTTATGGTCGTTCTCCTGTGAGTCTACATTTTAGAATCCGACGCAAAACTGATAGTTAATTGTAACGTTCAGGGTATCCTAAAGACGACGGGACACACTGATTACGTCGAGATTCAATACATCGTCTCCAGCCGACTTGTCTCCAAGGGTCTATTGCTGCCTCGGGCACCTTATGCTCATTCTCCTGTAGGTCTAGATTTACGGATCGGACGCATAACTGATAGTTAATTGTAACGTTCAGCGCCTCCTAATGACGATGGAACACTCAAATTGCGTCGAGATTAATACATCGTCGTCCAGCAGACTAGTCTCCAAGGGTCTATTGCTGCCTCGGGCATCTTATGGTCGTTCTCCTGTGAGTCTAGATTTTCGAATCCAATGCATTGCTGACAGTTAATTGTAACGTTCAGCGCCTCCTAATGACGATGGAACTCTAAATCTTTGTCGAGATTCAATACATCGTCATTCAGCCAACTTGTCTCCAAGGGTCTATTGCTGCCTCGGGCATCTTATGGTCGTTCTCCTGTGAGTCTACATTTTAGAATCCGACGCAAAACTAATAGTTAATTGTAACGTTCAGAGCCTCCTAAAGACGATGGAACACTCTAATTACGTCGAGATTCAATACATCGTCCTCCAGCCAACTTGTCTCCAAGGGTCTATTGCTGCCTCGGGCACCTTATGGTCGTTATCCTGTGAGTCTAGATTTTCGAATCCGACGCATTGCTGATAGTTCATTGTAACGTTCAGGGACTCCTAATGACGGTGGAACACTCAAATTGCGTCGAGATGCAATATATCGACCTCCAGTCGACTTGTCACCAAGGGTCTATTGCTGCCTCGGGCACCTTATGGTCGTTCTCCTCAGAGTCTAGATTTTCGAATCCGACATAAACTGATAGTTAATTGTAACGTTCAGGGCCTCCTAATGACGATGAACACTCAAATTACGTCGAGATTCAATACATCGTCCTCCAGCCGACTTGTCTGCAAGCGTATATTGCTGCCTAGGGCACCATATGGTCCGTCTCCTACGACTCTAGATTTTCGTATCCGACCCAAAACTGATAGTTAATTGTAACGTTCAGCGCCTCCTAATGACGATGGAACACTCAAATTGCGTCGAGATTCCTTACATCGTCCTCCAGCCGACTTATCTACAAGGGGATATTGCTGCCTCGGGCAACTTATGATCCGTCTCCTGTGAGTCTAGATTTTCGTATCCGACGCATAACTGATGCTTAATTGTATTGTTAATGGCCTCCTAATGACGATGGAACACTCACATTGCGTCTAGTTTCAATACATCGTCCTCCAGCCGACTTGTCTCCAAAGGTCTATTGCTGCCTCGGGCACCTTATGGTCGTTCTCCTGTGAGCCTAGGCTTTCGAATCCGACACATAACTGATAGTTAATTGTAACGTTCATGGCCTCCTAACGAAGATGGAACACTCACATTGCGTCGAGATTCAATACATCGTCCTCCAGCCGACTTGTCTCCAAGGGTTTATTGCTGCCTCGGGCACGTTATGGAGGTTCTCCTGTGAGACTAGATTTTCGAATCCGACGCAAAATGGATAGTTAATTGTAACGTTCGGTGACTCCTAATGACGGTGGAACGCTCAAATTGCGTCTAGATGCAATATATCGACCTCCGGCCGACTTGTCTACAAGGGTCAATTGCTGCCTCGGGCACCTTATGGTCGTTCTCGTCAGAGTCTAGATCTTCGAATCCGACCAAAAACTGATAGTTAATTGTCCCGTACTGGTTCTCCTAATGACGATGGAACACTCACATTGCGTCGTTATTCAATACATCGTCCTCCAGCAGACTTGTCTCAAAGGGTTTATTGCTGCCTCGGGCACCTTATGGTCGTTCTCCAGTGAGTCTAGATTTTAGAATCCGACGCAAAACTGATAGTTAATTGCAAAGTTCAGGGCCTCCTAATGACGATGCAACACTCAAATTACGTCGAGACTCAATACATCGTCCTCCAGCCGACTTGTCTCCATGGGAATATTCCTCCCTCGGGCTCCATATGGTCCGTTTCCTGTGAGTCTAGATTCCCGTATCCGCCGCAAAACTGATAGGTAATTATAACGATCAGCGCCTCCTAATGACGATGGAACACTCAAATTGCGTCGAGATTCAATACATCGTCCTCCAGCCGACTTGTCTCCAAAGGTCTATCGCTGCCTCGGGCACCTTATGGTCGTTCTTCTGTGAGTCTAGATTTTCGAATCCGACGCATAGCTGATAGTTAATTGTAACGCTCAACGCCTCCTAATGACGATGGAACACACTAATTGCGTCGTTATTCAATACATCGTCCTCCAGCCGATTTGACTCCAAGGGTCTATTGCTGCCTCTGGCACCTTATGGTCGTGCTCCTGTGAGTCTAGATTTTCAAATCCGACGAAAAACTGATACTTAATTGTAACGTTAAGCGCCTCCTAATGACGATGGACCACTCAAATTGCGTCGAGATGCAATATATATCGACCTCCAGCCGACTTGTCTCCAAGGGTCTATTGCTGCCTCGGGCACCTTATGATTGTTCTCCTGTGAGTCTAGAATTTCGAATCCAACGCATAACTGATAGTTAATTGTAACGTTCATGGCCTCCTAATGCCGATCGTACACTCAAATTGCGTCGAGATTCAATACCTCGTCATTCAGCCGACTTCTCTCCAAGGTGATAGTGCTGCCTCGGGCACCTTATGGTAGTTCTCCAGTGAGTCTAGATTTTCGAATCCGACGCAAAACTGATAGTTAATTGTAACGTTCAGCGCCTCCTAATGACGATGGAACACTCAAATTGCGTCGCGATTCAATACATCGTCATCCAGCCGACTTGTCTCCAAGCGTCTATAGCTGCCTCGGGCACCTTATGGTGGTTCTCCTGTGAGTCTAGATTTTCGAATCCGACGCAAAACAGATAGTTCATTGAATATTCAGCGCCTCCTAATGAAGAAGGAACACTCAAATTGCGTCGAGATTCAATACATCATCCTACAACCGGCGTGTCTCCAAGGGTATATTGCTCCTCCTGTGAGTCTAGGCGTTCGAATCCGACACATAACTGACAGTAAATTGTAACGTTCATGGCCTCCTAACGAAGATGGAACACTCAAATTACGTCGAGATTCAATACTTCGTCCCTCAGCCGACTTGTCTCCAACAGTCTATTGCTGCCTCGGGCACCTTATGGTCGTTCTCCTGTGAGTCTACATTTTAGAATCCGACGCAAAACTGATAGTTAATTGTAACGTTCAGGGCCTCCTAATGACGATGAACACTCAAATTACGTCGAGATTCAATACATCGTCCTCCAGCCGACTTGTCTCCAAGCGTATATTGCTGCCTAGGGCACCATATGGTCCGTCTCCTACGACTCTAGATTTTCGTATCCGACCCAAAACTGATAGTTAATTGTAACGTTCAGCGCCTCCTAATGACGATGGAACACTCAAATTGCGTCGAGATTCCTTACATCGTCCTCCAGCCGACTTTTCTACAAGGGGATATTGCTGCCTCGGGCAACTTATGATCCGTCTCCTGTGAGTCTAGATTTTCGTATCCGACGCATAACTGATGCTTAATTGTATTGTTAATGGCCTCCTAATGACGATGGAACACTCACATTGCGTCTAGTTTCAATACATCGTCCTCCAGCCGACTTGTCTCCAAAGGTCTATTGCTGCCTCGGGCACCTTATGGTCGTTCTCCTGTGAGCCTAGGCTTTCGAATCCGACACATAACTGATAGTTAATTGTAACGTTCATGGCCTCCTAACGAAGATGGAACACTCACATTGCGTCGAGATTCAATACATCGTCCTCCAGCCGACTTGTCTCCAAGGGTTTATTGCTGCCTCGGGCACGTTATGGAGGTTCTCCTGTGAGACTAGATTTTCGAATCCGACGCAAAATGGATAGTTAATTGTAACGTTCGGTGACTCCTAATGACGGTGGAACACTCAAATTGCGTCTAGATGCAATATATCGACCTCCGGCCGACTTGTCTACAAGGGTCAATTGCTGCCTCGGGCGCCTTATGGTCGTTCTCGTCAGAGTCTAGATCTTCGAATCCGACCAAAAACTGATAGTTAATTATCACGTACTGGTTCTCCAAATGACCATGGAACACTCACATTGCGTCGTTATTCAATACATCGTCCTCCAGCAGACTTGTCTCAAAGGGTTTATTGCTGCCTCGGGCACCTTATGGTCGTTCTCCAGTGAGTCTAGATTTTAGAATCCGACGCAAAACTGATAGTTAATTGCAAAGTTCAGGGCCTCCTAATGACGATGCAACACTCAAATTACGTCGAGACTCAATACATCGTCCTCCAGCCGACTTGTCTCCATGGGAATATTCCTCCCTCGGGCTCCATATGGTCCGTTTCCTGTGAGTCTAGATTCCCGTATCCGCCGCAAAACTGATAGGTAATTATAACGATCAGCGCCTCCTAATGACGATGGAACACTCAAATTGCGTCGAGATTCAATACATCGTCCTCCAGCCGACTTGTCTCCAAAGGTCTATCGCTGCCTCGGGCACCTTATGGTCGTTCTTCTGTGAGTCTAGATTTTCGAATCCGACGCATAGCTGATAGTTAATTGTAACGCTCAACGCCTCCTAATGACGATGGAACACACTAATTGCGTCGTTATTCAATACATCGTCCTCCAGCCGATTTGACTCCAAGGGTCTATTGCTGCCTCTGGCACCTTATGGTCGTGCTCCTGTGAGTCTAGATTTTCAAATCCGACGAAAAACTGATACTTAATTGTAACGTTAAGCGCCTCCTAATGACGATGGACCACTCAAATTGCGTCGAGATGCAATATATATAGACCTCCAGCCGACTTGTCTCCAAGGGTCTATTGCTGCCTCGGGCACCTTATGATTGTTCTCCTGTGAGTCTAGAATTTCGAATCCAACGCATAACTGATAGTTAATTGTAACGTTCATGGCCTCCTAATGCCGATCGTACACTCAAATTGCGTCGAGATTCAATACCTCGTCATTCAGCCGACGTCTCTCCAAGGTGATAGTGCTGCCTCGGGCACCTTATGGTAGTTCTCCAGTGAGTCTAGATTTTCGAATCCGACGCAAAACTGATAGTTAATTGTAACGTTCAGCGCCTCCTAATGACGATGGAACACTCAAATTGCGTCGAGATTCAATACATCGTCCTCCAAGGGTCTATTGCTGCTTCGGGCACGTTATGGTCGTTCTCCTGTGAGTCTAGGCGTTCGAATCTGACACATAACTGGTAGTAAATTGTAACGTTCGTGGCCTCCTAACGAAGATGGAACACTCAAATTGCGTCGAGATTCAATACATCGTCCCTCAGCCGACTTGTCTCCAACAGTCTATCGCTGCCTCGGGCACCTTATGGTCGTTCTCCTGTGAGTCTACATTTTGGAATCCGACGCAAAACTGATAGTTAATTGTAACGTTCAGGGCATCCTAAAGACGACGGAACACTCTAATTACGTCGAGATTCAATACATGGTCCTCCAGCCGACTTGTCTCCAAGGGTCTATTGCTGCCTCGGGCACCTTATGCTCATTCTCCTGTAGGTCTAGATTTACGGATCGGACGCATAACTGATAGTTAATTGTAACGTTCAGGGTCTCCTAATGACGATGGAACACTCAAATTGCGTCGAGATGCAATACATCGACCTCCAGCCTACTTGTCTCCAACGGTCTATTGATGCCTCGGGCACCTTATGGTCGTTCTCCTATGAGTCTAAATTTTCGAATCAGACGCAAAGCTGATAGTTGATTGTAACGTTAAGGGCCTCTTAATGAAGATGGAAGACTCAAATTGCGCCTAGATTCAATACATCGTCATTCAGCCGACTTGTCCCCAAGGGGCTATTGCTGCCTGGGGTACCTTATGGTCGTTCTCCTGTGAGTCTAGTTTTACCAATCCGACGCTAAACTGCTAGTTAATTGTACCGTTCAGTGCCTCCGAATGACTTTGGAACTCTCAAATTGCGTCGAGATTCAATACATCGTCCTTCAGCCGACTTGTCTCCAAGGGTTTATTGCTGCCTCGGGTGCCTTATGGTGGTTCTCCTGTGAGTCTAGGTTTTCGAAACCGACGAAAAACTGATAGTTAATTGTAACGTTCAGGGACTCCTAATGACGATGGAACACTCAAATTGCGTCGAGATGCAATATATCGACCTCCAGCCGACTTGTATCCAAGGGTCTATTGCTGCCTCAGGCACCTAATGGTCGTTCTCCTCAGAGTCTAGAATTTCGAATCCGACGCAAAACTGATAGTCAATTGTAAAGTTCAGGGCCACCTAATGACGATGGAACTCTCAAATTACGTCGAGATTCTATACATCGTCTTCCAGCCGACTTGTCTCCAAGCGGATATTGCTGCCTCGGGCACCATATGGTCCGCTCCTATGACTCTAGATTTTCGTATCCGACCCAAAACTGTAGTTAATTGTAATGTTCAGCGCCTCCTAATTACGATGAAACACTCAAATTGCGTCGAGAATCAATACATCGTCCCCCAGCCGACTTGTCTCCAAGGGTCTATTGCTGCCTCGAGCACCTTATGGTCGTTCTCCTGTGAGTCTAAATTTTCGAATCAGACGCAAAACTTATAGTTAATTGTAACGATAAGGGCCTCCTAATGACGATGGAACACTCAAATTTGAGATTCAATACATCGTCCTCCAGCCGACTTGCTTCCAAGGGGATATTGCTGCCTCCGGGACATTATGGTCGTTATCCTCAGAGTCTAGATTTTCGAATCCGACCCCAAACTGATAGTTAATTGTCACGTTCTGGGTCTCCGAATGACGATGGAGCACTCAAATTGCGTCGCGATTAAATACATCGTCCTCCAGCCGACTTGTCTCCAAGCGTCTATAGCTGCCTCGGGCTCCTTATGGTGGTTCTCCTGTGAGTCTAGATTTTCGAATCCGACGCAAAACAGATAGTTCATTGAAAATTCAGCGCCTCCTAATGAAGAAGGAACACTCAAATTGCGTCGAGATTCAATACATCGTCCCACAACCGGCGTGTCTCCAAGGGTCTATTGCTCCTCCTGTGAGTCTAGGCGTTCGAATCCGACACATAACTGACAGTAAATTGTAACGTTCATGGCCTCCTAACGAAGATGGAACACTCAAATTACGTCGAGATTCAATACTTCGTCCCTCAGCCGACTTGTCTCCAACAGTCTATTGCTGCCTCGGGCACCTTATGGTCGTTCTCCTGTGAGTCTACATTTTAGAATCCGACGCAAAACTGATAGTTAATTGTAACGTTCAGGGTATCCTAAAGACGACGGGACACACTGATTACGTCGAGATTCAATACATCGTCTCCAGCCGACTTGTCTCCAAGGGTCTATTGCTGCCTCGGGCACCTTATGCTCATTCTCCTGTAGGTCTAGATTTACGGATCGGACGCATAACTGATAGTTAATTGTAACGTTCAGCGCCTCCTAATGACGATGGAACACTCAAATTGCGTCGAGATTAATACATCGTCGTCCAGCAGACTAGTCTCCAAGGGTCTATTGCTGCCTCGGGCATCTTATGGTCGTTCTCCTGTGAGTCTAGATTTTCGAATCCAATGCATTGCTGACAGTTAATTGTAACGTTCAGCGCCTCCTAATGACGATGGAACTCTAAATCTTTGTCGAGATTCAATACATCGTCATTCAGCCAACTTGTCTCCAAGGGTCTATTGCTGCCTCGGGCATCTTATGGTCGTTCTCCTGTGAGTCTACATTTTAGAATCCGACGCAAAACTAATAGTTAATTGTAACGTTCAGAGCCTCCTAAAGACGATGGAACACTCTAATTACGTCGAGATTCAATACATCGTCCTCCAGCCAACTTGTCTCCAAGGGTCTATTGCTGCCTCGGGCACCTTATGGTCGTTATCCTGTGAGTCTAGATTTTCGAATCCGACGCATTGCTGATAGTTCATTGTAACGTTCAGGGACTCCTAATGACGGTGGAACACTCAAATTGCGTCGAGATGCAATATATCGACCTCCAGTCGACTTGTCACCAAGGGTCTATTGCTGCCTCGGGCACCTTATGGTCGTTCTCCTCAGAGTCTAGATTTTCGAATCCGACATAAACTGATAGTTAATTGTAACGTTCAGGGCCTCCTAATGACGATGAACACTCAAATTACGTCGAGATTCAATACATCGTCCTCCAGCCGACTTGTCTGCAAGCGTATATTGCTGCCTAGGGCACCATATGGTCCGTCTCCTACGACTCTAGATTTTCGTATCCGACCCAAAACTGATAGTTAATTGTAACGTTCAGCGCCTCCTAATGACGATGGAACACTCAAATTGCGTCGAGATTCCTTACATCGTCCTCCAGCCGACTTATCTACAAGGGGATATTGCTGCCTCGGGCAACTTATGATCCGTCTCCTGTGAGTCTAGATTTTCGTATCCGACGCATAACTGATGCTTAATTGTATTGTTAATGGCCTCCTAATGACGATGGAACACTCACATTGCGTCTAGTTTCAATACATCGTCCTCCAGCCGACTTGTCTCCAAAGGTCTATTGCTGCCTCGGGCACCTTATGGTCGTTCTCCTGTGAGCCTAGGCTTTCGAATCCGACACATAACTGATAGTTAATTGTAACGTTCATGGCCTCCTAACGAAGATGGAACACTCACATTGCGTCGAGATTCAATACATCGTCCTCCAGCCGACTTGTCTCCAAGGGTTTATTGCTGCCTCGGGCACGTTATGGAGGTTCTCCTGTGAGACTAGATTTTCGAATCCGACGCAAAATGGATAGTTAATTGTAACGTTCGGTGACTCCTAATGACGGTGGAACGCTCAAATTGCGTCTAGATGCAATATATCGACCTCCGGCCGACTTGTCTACAAGGGTCAATTGCTGCCTCGGGCACCTTATGGTCGTTCTCGTCAGAGTCTAGATCTTCGAATCCGACCAAAAACTGATAGTTAATTGTCCCGTACTGGTTCTCCTAATGACGATGGAACACTCACATTGCGTCGTTATTCAATACATCGTCCTCCAGCAGACTTGTCTCAAAGGGTTTATTGCTGCCTCGGGCACCTTATGGTCGTTCTCCAGTGAGTCTAGATTTTAGAATCCGACGCAAAACTGATAGTTAATTGCAAAGTTCAGGGCCTCCTAATGACGATGCAACACTCAAATTACGTCGAGACTCAATACATCGTCCTCCAGCCGACTTGTCTCCATGGGAATATTCCTCCCTCGGGCTCCATATGGTCCGTTTCCTGTGAGTCTAGATTCCCGTATCCGCCGCAAAACTGATAGGTAATTATAACGATCAGCGCCTCCTAATGACGATGGAACACTCAAATTGCGTCGAGATTCAATACATCGTCCTCCAGCCGACTTGTCTCCAAAGGTCTATCGCTGCCTCGGGCACCTTATGGTCGTTCTTCTGTGAGTCTAGATTTTCGAATCCGACGCATAGCTGATAGTTAATTGTAACGCTCAACGCCTCCTAATGACGATGGAACACACTAATTGCGTCGTTATTCAATACATCGTCCTCCAGCCGATTTGACTCCAAGGGTCTATTGCTGCCTCTGGCACCTTATGGTCGTGCTCCTGTGAGTCTAGATTTTCAAATCCGACGAAAAACTGATACTTAATTGTAACGTTAAGCGCCTCCTAATGACGATGGACCACTCAAATTGCGTCGAGATGCAATATATATCGACCTCCAGCCGACTTGTCTCCAAGGGTCTATTGCTGCCTCGGGCACCTTATGATTGTTCTCCTGTGAGTCTAGAATTTCGAATCCAACGCATAACTGATAGTTAATTGTAACGTTCATGGCCTCCTAATGCCGATCGTACACTCAAATTGCGTCGAGATTCAATACCTCGTCATTCAGCCGACTTCTCTCCAAGGTGATAGTGCTGCCTCGGGCACCTTATGGTAGTTCTCCAGTGAGTCTAGATTTTCGAATCCGACGCAAAACTGATAGTTAATTGTAACGTTCAGCGCCTCCTAATGACGATGGAACACTCAAATTGCGTCGCGATTCAATACATCGTCATCCAGCCGACTTGTCTCCAAGCGTCTATAGCTGCCTCGGGCACCTTATGGTGGTTCTCCTGTGAGTCTAGATTTTCGAATCCGACGCAAAACAGATAGTTCATTGAATATTCAGCGCCTCCTAATGAAGAAGGAACACTCAAATTGCGTCGAGATTCAATACATCATCCTACAACCGGCGTGTCTCCAAGGGTATATTGCTCCTCCTGTGAGTCTAGGCGTTCGAATCCGACACATAACTGACAGTAAATTGTAACGTTCATGGCCTCCTAACGAAGATGGAACACTCAAATTACGTCGAGATTCAATACTTCGTCCCTCAGCCGACTTGTCTCCAACAGTCTATTGCTGCCTCGGGCACCTTATGGTCGTTCTCCTGTGAGTCTACATTTTAGAATCCGACGCAAAACTGATAGTTAATTGTAACGTTCAGGGCCTCCTAATGACGATGAACACTCAAATTACGTCGAGATTCAATACATCGTCCTCCAGCCGACTTGTCTCCAAGCGTATATTGCTGCCTAGGGCACCATATGGTCCGTCTCCTACGACTCTAGATTTTCGTATCCGACCCAAAACTGATAGTTAATTGTAACGTTCAGCGCCTCCTAATGACGATGGAACACTCAAATTGCGTCGAGATTCCTTACATCGTCCTCCAGCCGACTTTTCTACAAGGGGATATTGCTGCCTCGGGCAACTTATGATCCGTCTCCTGTGAGTCTAGATTTTCGTATCCGACGCATAACTGATGCTTAATTGTATTGTTAATGGCCTCCTAATGACGATGGAACACTCACATTGCGTCTAGTTTCAATACATCGTCCTCCAGCCGACTTGTCTCCAAAGGTCTATTGCTGCCTCGGGCACCTTATGGTCGTTCTCCTGTGAGCCTAGGCTTTCGAATCCGACACATAACTGATAGTTAATTGTAACGTTCATGGCCTCCTAACGAAGATGGAACACTCACATTGCGTCGAGATTCAATACATCGTCCTCCAGCCGACTTGTCTCCAAGGGTTTATTGCTGCCTCGGGCACGTTATGGAGGTTCTCCTGTGAGACTAGATTTTCGAATCCGACGCAAAATGGATAGTTAATTGTAACGTTCGGTGACTCCTAATGACGGTGGAACACTCAAATTGCGTCTAGATGCAATATATCGACCTCCGGCCGACTTGTCTACAAGGGTCAATTGCTGCCTCGGGCGCCTTATGGTCGTTCTCGTCAGAGTCTAGATCTTCGAATCCGACCAAAAACTGATAGTTAATTATCACGTACTGGTTCTCCAAATGACCATGGAACACTCACATTGCGTCGTTATTCAATACATCGTCCTCCAGCAGACTTGTCTCAAAGGGTTTATTGCTGCCTCGGGCACCTTATGGTCGTTCTCCAGTGAGTCTAGATTTTAGAATCCGACGCAAAACTGATAGTTAATTGCAAAGTTCAGGGCCTCCTAATGACGATGCAACACTCAAATTACGTCGAGACTCAATACATCGTCCTCCAGCCGACTTGTCTCCATGGGAATATTCCTCCCTCGGGCTCCATATGGTCCGTTTCCTGTGAGTCTAGATTCCCGTATCCGCCGCAAAACTGATAGGTAATTATAACGATCAGCGCCTCCTAATGACGATGGAACACTCAAATTGCGTCGAGATTCAATACATCGTCCTCCAGCCGACTTGTCTCCAAAGGTCTATCGCTGCCTCGGGCACCTTATGGTCGTTCTTCTGTGAGTCTAGATTTTCGAATCCGACGCATAGCTGATAGTTAATTGTAACGCTCAACGCCTCCTAATGACGATGGAACACACTAATTGCGTCGTTATTCAATACATCGTCCTCCAGCCGATTTGACTCCAAGGGTCTATTGCTGCCTCTGGCACCTTATGGTCGTGCTCCTGTGAGTCTAGATTTTCAAATCCGACGAAAAACTGATACTTAATTGTAACGTTAAGCGCCTCCTAATGACGATGGACCACTCAAATTGCGTCGAGATGCAATATATATAGACCTCCAGCCGACTTGTCTCCAAGGGTCTATTGCTGCCTCGGGCACCTTATGATTGTTCTCCTGTGAGTCTAGAATTTCGAATCCAACGCATAACTGATAGTTAATTGTAACGTTCATGGCCTCCTAATGCCGATCGTACACTCAAATTGCGTCGAGATTCAATACCTCGTCATTCAGCCGACGTCTCTCCAAGGTGATAGTGCTGCCTCGGGCACCTTATGGTAGTTCTCCAGTGAGTCTAGATTTTCGAATCCGACGCAAAACTGATAGTTAATTGTAACGTTCAGCGCCTCCTAATGACGATGGAACACTCAAATTGCGTCGAGATTCAATACATCGTCCTCCAAGGGTCTATTGCTGCTTCGGGCACGTTATGGTCGTTCTCCTGTGAGTCTAGGCGTTCGAATCTGACACATAACTGGTAGTAAATTGTAACGTTCGTGGCCTCCTAACGAAGATGGAACACTCAAATTGCGTCGAGATTCAATACATCGTCCCTCAGCCGACTTGTCTCCAACAGTCTATCGCTGCCTCGGGCACCTTATGGTCGTTCTCCTGTGAGTCTACATTTTGGAATCCGACGCAAAACTGATAGTTAATTGTAACGTTCAGGGCATCCTAAAGACGACGGAACACTCTAATTACGTCGAGATTCAATACATGGTCCTCCAGCCGACTTGTCTCCAAGGGTCTATTGCTGCCTCGGGCACCTTATGCTCATTCTCCTGTAGGTCTAGATTTACGGATCGGACGCATAACTGATAGTTAATTGTAACGTTCAGCGCCTCCTAATGACGATGGAACTCTCAAATTGCGTCGAGATTAATACATCGTCGTCCAGCCGACTAGTCTCCAAGGGTCTATTGCTGCCTCGGGCATCTTATGGTCGTTCTCCTGTGAGTCTAGATTTTCGAATCCGATGCATTGCTGACAGTTAATTGTAACGTTCAGCGCCTCCTAATGACGATGGAACACTAAAATTTTGTCGAGATTCAATACATCGTCATTCAGCCGACTTGTCTCCAAGGGTGTATTGCTGCCTCGGGCACCTTATGGTCGTTCTCCTGTGAGTCTACATTTTAGAATCCGACGCAAAACTGATAGTTAATTGTAACGTTCAGGGCCTCCTAATGACGATGAAACACTCAAATTGCGTCGAGATTCAATACATCGTCCTGCAGCCGACTTGTCTCCAATGGGATATTGCTGCCTCGGGCACCATATGGTCAGTCTCCAGTGAGTCTAGATTTTCGTATCCGACGCAAAACTGATAGTTAATTGTAACGTTGAGCGCCTCCTAATGACGATGGAACACTCAAATTGAGTCGAGAATCAATACATCGTCCTCCAGCCGACTTGTCTCCAAGGGTCTATTGCTGCCTCGGGCACCTTATGGTCGTTCCCATGTGAGTCTAAATTTTCGAATTAGACGCAAAACTTATAGTTAATTGTACGGTTTAGGGCCACCTAATGACGATGGAACACTCAAATTGCGTCGAGATTCAATACATCGTCCTTTAGCCAACTTGCCTCCAAGGGGATATTGCTGCCTCCGGTACCTTATGGTCGTTCTCCTCAGAGTCTAGATTTTCGAATCCGACGCATATCTGGTAATAATTGTAAGGTTCAGTCCCTCCTAATGTCGATGGAACACTCAAATTCCGTCGAGATTCAATACATCGTCCTCCAGACGACTTATCTACAAGGGGATATTGCTGCCTCGGGCAACTTATGATCCGTCTCCTGTTAGTCTAGATTTTCAAATTCGACGCAAAACTGCTGGTTAATTGTGACGTTAATGGCCTCCTAATGACGATGGTACACTCAAATTGCGTCTAGATTCAAGACATCGTCATTCAGCCGACTTGTCTCCAAGGGTCTATTGATGCCTCGGGCACCTTATGGTCGTTCTCCTATGAGTCTAGTCTTTCGAATCCGACGCTAAAGTGATTGTTAATTGTAACGTTCAGAGCTTCCTAAAGACATTGGAACACTCAAATTACGTCCAGAATCAATACATCGTCCTCCAGCCGACTAGTCTCCAAGGGTCTACTGCTGCGTCGGGCACCTTATTGTCGTTCTCCTGTGGGTCTAGGTTTTCGAATCCGACGCATAGCTGATAGTTAATTGTAGCGTTCAGCACCTCCTAATGACGATGGAACACTCAAATTGCGTCGAGATTCAATACATCGTCATTCAGCCGACTTGTCTTCAAGGGTCTATTGCTGCCTCTGGCACCTTATGGTCGTTCTCCTGTGAGTCTAGATTTTAGAATCCGACGCAAAACTGATAGTTAATTTAACGTTCAGGGCCTCCTAATGACGATGGATCACTCAAATTACGTCGAGATTCAATACATCGTCCTCCAGCCGACTTGTCTCCGAGGGGTATTGCTGCCTCGGGCACCATATTATCCGACTCCTGTGAGTCTAGATTTTCGTATCCGACTCAAAACGCCTCCTAATGACGATGGACCACTCAAATTGCGTCGAGATTCAATACATCGTCCCCCAGCCGACTTGTCTCCAAGCCTCGGGCACCTTATGGTCGTTCTCCTGTGAGTCTAAATTTTCGAATCAGACGCAAAACTTATAGTTAATTGTAACGGTAAGGGCCTCCTAATGACGATGGAACACTCAAATTTAAAATTCAATACATCGTCCTCCAGCCGACTTGCCTCCAAGGGGATATTGCTGCCTCCGGGACCTTATGGTCGTTATCCTCTGAGTCTAGATTTTCGAATCCGACCCCAAACTGATAGTTAATTGTCACGTTCTGCGTCTCCGAATGACGATGGAGCACTCAAATTGCGTCGCGATTCAATACATCGTCCTCCAGCCGACTTGTCTCAAAAGGTCTACTGCTGCCCCTCGCACCTTATGGTCGTGCACCTGTGCGTCTAGATTTTCGAATCAGACGCAAAACTGATAGTTAATTGTAACGTTCAGGGACTCCTAATGACGAAGGAACACTAAAATTGCGTCGAGATTCAATACATTGTCATCCAGCCGACTAGTCTGCAAGGGTCTATTGCTGCCTCGGGCACCTTATGGTCGTACTCCTGTGAGTCTAGATTTTCGAATCCGACGCAGAACTGATAGTTAATTGTAACGTTCAGGGCCTCCTAATGGCGTTGGAACACTCAAATTACGTCGAGATTCAATACATCGTCCTGCAGCCTACTTGTCTCCAATGGGATATTGCTGCCTCTGGCACCGTATGGTCCGTCTCTTGTGAGTCTAGATTTTCGTATCCGACGCAAAACTGATAGTTAATTGTAACGTTCAGCTCCTCCTAACGACGATGGAAAACACAAATTGCGTCGAGATTCAATACATGGTCGTTCTCATGTAAGTCTAAATTTTCGAATCAGACGCAAAACTTATAGTTAATTGTAACGTTAAGGGCCTCCTAATGACGATGGAACACTCAAATTGCGTCGCGATTCAATCCATCGTCCTCTAGCCGACTTGTCTCCAAGGGTCTATTGCTGCCTCCGGCACCTTATGGTCGTTCTCCTCAGATTCTAGATTTTCGAATCCGACGAAAAACTTATAGTTAATTGTAACGTTCAGGGACTCCTAATGACGTTGGAACGCTCAAATTGCGTCGAGATTCAATACATCGTCCTTCAACCGACTTGTCTCCAAGGGTTTATTGCTGCCTCTGGCACCTTATGGTGGTTCTTTTGTGAGTCTAGATTTTCGAATGCGACGCTAAACTGATAGTTAATTGTAACGTTCAGGGACTCCTAATGACGATGGGACACTCAAATTGCGTTGAGATGCAATATATCGTCCTGCAGCTGACTCGTCTCCAATGGTATATTGCTGCCTCGGGCACCATTTAGTCCGTCTCCTGTGAGTCTAGATTTTAGAATCTGACGCAGAACTGATAGTTAATTGTAAGTTCAGCGCCTCCTAATGACGATGGAACACTCAAATTGCGTCGAGATTCAATACATCATCCTCCAGCCGATTTGTCTCCAAGGGTCTATTGCTGCCTCGGGCTCCTTGTGGTCGTTCTCATGTAAGTCTAAATTTTCGAATCAGACGCAAATCTTATAGTTAATTGAAACGTTAAGGGCCTCCTAATGACGATGGAACACTCAAATTGCGTCGAGATTCAATACATCGACCTTTAGCCGACTTGCCTCCAATGGGATATTGGTGCCTCCGGCACCTTATGGTCGTTCTCCTCAGAGTCTAAATTTTCGAATCCGACGCATATCTGATAAATAATTGTAACGTTCAGTGCCTCCTAATTCGTAACGTCAGGGACTCCTAATGACGATGGAACACTCAAATTGCGTCGAGATGCAATATTTCGACCTCCAGCCGACATGTCTCTAAGGGTCTATTGCTGCCTCGGGCACCTTATGGTCGTTCTCCTGTGAGTCTAGATTTTAGAATCCGACGCAGAACTGATAGTTAATTGTAACGTTCAGGGCCTCCTAATGACGATGAAACACTCAAATTACGTCGAGATTCAATACATCGTCCTGCAGCCGACTTGTCTCCAATGGGATATTGCTGCCTCGGGCACCATATGGTCAGTCTCCAGTGAGTCTAGAATTTCGTATCCGACGCAAAACTGATAGTTCATTGTAAGGTTCAGCGCCTCCTAATGACGATGAAACACTCAAATTGCGTCGAGAATCAATACATCGTCCTCCAGCCGACTTGTCTCCAAGGGTCTATTGCTGCCTCGGGTACCTTATGGTCGTTCCCATGTGAGTCTAAATTTTCGAATCAGACGCAAAACTTATAGTTAATTGTACGGTTAAGGGCCTCCTAATGACGATGGAACACTCAAATTGCGTCGAGATTCAATACATCGTCCTTTAGCCAACTTGCCTCCAAGGGGATATTGCTGCCTCCAGTACCTTATGGTCGTTCTCCTCAGAGTCTAGATTTTCGAATCCGACGCATATCTGATAAATAATTGTAAGGTTCAGTGCCTCCTAATGACGATGGAACACTCAAATTCCGTCGAGATTCAATACATCGTCCTCCAGCCGACTTATCTACAAGGGGATATTGCTGCCTCGGGCAACTTATGATCCGTCTCCTGTTAGTCTAGATTTTCAAATCCGACGCAAAACTGCTGGTTAATTGTGACGTTAATGGCCTCCTAATGACGATGGAACACTCAAATTACGTCTAGATTGAAGACATCGTCATTCAGCCGACTTGTCTCCAAGGGTCTATTGCTGCCTCGGGCACCTTATGGTCGTTCTCCTATGAGTCTAGATTTTCGAATCCGACGCAAAACTGATAGTTAATTGTAACGTTCAGGGCATCCTAAAGACGACGGAACACTCTAATTACGTCGAGATTCAATACATCGTCCGCCAGCCTACTTGTCCCCAAGGGTCTATTGCTGCCTCGCGCACCAATTGCTCATTCTCCTGTAGGTCTAGATTTACGGATCGGACGCATAACTGATAGTTAATTGTAACGTTCAGCGCCTCCTAATGACGATGGAACACTCAAATTGCGTCGAGATTAATACATCGTCGTCCAGCCGACTAGTCTCCAAGGGTCTATTGCTGCCTCGGGCACATTATGGTCGTTCTCCTGTGAGTCTAGATTTTCGAATCCGATGCATTGCTGACAGTTAATTGTAACGTTCAGCGCCTCCTAATGACGATGGAACACTAAAATTTTGTCGAGATTCAATACATCGTCATTCAGCCAACTTGTCTCCAAGGGTCTATTGCTGCCTCGGGCACCTTATGGTCGTTCTCCAGTGAGTCTAGATTTTAGAATCCGACGCAAAACTGATAGTTAATTGCAAAGTTCAGGGCCTCCTAATGACGATGCAACACTCAAATTACGTCGAGACTCAATACATCGTCCTCCAGCCGACTTGTCTCCATGGGAATATTCCTCCCTCGGGCTCCATATGGTCCGTTTCCTGTGAGTCTAGATTCCCGTATCCGCCGCAAAACTGATAGGTAATTATAACGATCAGCGCCTCCTAATGACGATGGAACACTCAAATTGCGTCGAGATTCAATACATCGTCCTCCAGCCGACTTGTCTCCAAAGGTCTATCGCTGCCTCGGGCACCTTATGGTCGTTCTTCTGTGAGTCTAGATTTTCGAATCCGACGCATAGCTGATAGTTAATTGTAACGCTCAACGCCTCCTAATGACGATGGAACACACTAATTGCGTCGTTATTCAATACATCGTCCTCCAGCCGATTTGACTCCAAGGGTCTATTGCTGCCTCTGGCACCTTATGGTCGTGCTCCTGTGAGTCTAGATTTTCAAATCCGACGAAAAACTGATACTTAATTGTAACGTTAAGCGCCTCCTAATGACGATGGACCACTCAAATTGCGTCGAGATGCAATATATATAGACCTCCAGCCGACTTGTCTCCAAGGGTCTATTGCTGCCTCGGGCACCTTATGATTGTTCTCCTGTGAGTCTAGAATTTCGAATCCAACGCATAACTGATAGTTAATTGTAACGTTCATGGCCTCCTAATGCCGATCGTACACTCAAATTGCGTCGAGATTCAATACCTCGTCATTCAGCCGACGTCTCTCCAAGGTGATAGTGCTGCCTCGGGCACCTTATGGTAGTTCTCCAGTGAGTCTAGATTTTCGAATCCGACGCAAAACTGATAGTTAATTGTAACGTTCAGCGCCTCCTAATGACGATGGAACACTCAAATTGCGTCGAGATTCAATACATCGTCCTCCAAGGGTCTATTGCTGCTTCGGGCACGTTATGGTCGTTCTCCTGTGAGTCTAGGCGTTCGAATCCGACACATAACTGGTAGTAAATTGTAACGTTCGTGGCCTCCTAACGAAGATGGAACACTCAAATTGCGTCGAGATTCAATACATCGTCCCTCAGCCGACTTGTCTCCAACAGTCTATCGCTGCCTCGGGCACCTTATGGTCGTTCTCCTGTGAGTCTACATTTTGGAATCCGACGCAAAACTGATAGTTAATTGTAACGTTCAGGGCATCCTAAAGACGACGGAACACTCTAATTACGTCGAGATTCAATACATGGTCCTCCAGCCGACTTGTCTCCAAGGGTCTATTGCTGCCTCGGGCACCTTATGCTCATTCTCCTGTAGGTCTAGATTTACGGATCGGACGCATAACTGATAGTTAATTGTAACGTTCAGCGCCTCCTAATGACGATGGAACTCTCAAATTGCGTCGAGATTAATACATCGTCGTCCAGCCGACTAGTCTCCAAGGGTCTATTGCTGCCTCGGGCATCTTATGGTCGTTCTCCTGTGAGTCTAGATTTTCGAATCCGATGCATTGCTGACAGTTAATTGTAACGTTCAGCGCCTCCTAATGACGATGGAACACTAAAATTTTGTCGAGATTCCAATACATCGTCATTCAGCCGACTTGTCTCCAAGGGTGTATTGCTGCCTCGGGCACCTTATGGTCGTTCTCCTGTGAGTCTACATTTTAGAATCCGACGCAAAACTGATAGTTAATTGTAACGTTCAGGGCCTCCTAATGACGATGAAACACTCAAATTGCGTCGAGATTCAATACATCGTCCTGCAGCCGACTTGTCTCCAATGGGATATTGCTGCCTCGGGCACCATATGGTCAGTCTCCAGTGAGTCTAGATTTTCGTATCCGACGCAAAACTGATAGTTAATTGTAACGTTGAGCGCCTCCTAATGACGATGGAACACTCAAATTGAGTCGAGAATCAATACATCGTCCTCCAGCCGACTTGTCTCCAAGGGTCTATTGCTGCCTCGGGCACCTTATGGTCGTTCCCATGTGAGTCTAAATTTTCGAATTAGACGCAAAACTTATAGTTAATTGTACGGTTTAGGGCCACCTAATGACGATGGAACACTCAAATTGCGTCGAGATTCAATACATCGTCCTTTAGCCAACTTGCCTCCAAGGGGATATTGCTGCCTCCGGTACCTTATGGTCGTTCTCCTCAGAGTCTAGATTTTCGAATCCGACGCATATCTGGTAATAATTGTAAGGTTCAGTCCCTCCTAATGTCGATGGAACACTCAAATTCCGTCGAGATTCAATACATCGTCCTCCAGACGACTTATCTACAAGGGGATATTGCTGCCTCGGGCAACTTATGATCCGTCTCCTGTTAGTCTAGATTTTCAAATTCGACGCAAAACTGCTGGTTAATTGTGACGTTAATGGCCTCCTAATGACGATGGTACACTCAAATTGCGTCTAGATTCAAGACATCGTCATTCAGCCGACTTGTCTCCAAGGGTCTATTGATGCCTCGGGCACCTTATGGTCGTTCTCCTATGAGTCTAGTCTTTCGAATCCGACGCTAAAGTGATTGTTAATTGTAACGTTCAGAGCTTCCTAAAGACATTGGAACACTCAAATTACGTCCAGAATCAATACATCGTCCTCCAGCCGACTAGTCTCCAAGGGTCTACTGCTGCGTCGGGCACCTTATTGTCGTTCTCCTGTGGGTCTAGGTTTTCGAATCCGACGCATAGCTGATAGTTAATTGTAGCGTTCAGCACCTCCTAATGACGATGGAACACTCAAATTGCGTCGAGATTCAATACATCGTCATTCAGCCGACTTGTCTTCAAGGGTCTATTGCTGCCTCTGGCACCTTATGGTCGTTCTCCTGTGAGTCTAGATTTTAGAATCCGACGCAAAACTGATAGTTAATTTAACGTTCAGGGCCTCCTAATGACGATGGATCACTCAAATTACGTCGAGATTCAATACATCGTCCTCCAGCCGACTTGTCTCCGAGGGGTATTGCTGCCTCGGGCACCATATTATCCGACTCCTGTGAGTCTAGATTTTCGTATCCGACTCAAAACGCCTCCTAATGACGATGGACCACTCAAATTGCGTCGAGATTCAATACATCGTCCCCCAGCCGACTTGTCTCCAAGCCTCGGGCACCTTATGGTCGTTCTCCTGTGAGTCTAAATTTTCGAATCAGACGCAAAACTTATAGTTAATTGTAACGGTAAGGGCCTCCTAATGACGATGGAACACTCAAATTTAAAATTCAATACATCGTCCTCCAGCCGACTTGCCTCCAAGGGGATATTGCTGCCTCCGGGACCTTATGGTCGTTATCCTCTGAGTCTAGATTTTCGAATCCGACCCCAAACTGATAGTTAATTGTCACGTTCTGCGTCTCCGAATGACGATGGAGCACTCAAATTGCGTCGCGATTCAATACATCGTCCTCCAGCCGACTTGTCTCAAAAGGTCTACTGCTGCCCCTCGCACCTTATGGTCGTGCACCTGTGCGTCTAGATTTTCGAATCAGACGCAAAACTGATAGTTAATTGTAACGTTCAGGGACTCCTAATGACGAAGGAACACTAAAATTGCGTCGAGATTCAATACATTGTCATCCAGCCGACTAGTCTGCAAGGGTCTATTGCTGCCTCGGGCACCTTATGGTCGTACTCCTGTGAGTCTAGATTTTCGAATCCGACGCAGAACTGATAGTTAATTGTAACGTTCAGGGCCTCCTAATGGCGTTGGAACACTCAAATTACGTCGAGATTCAATACATCGTCCTGCAGCCTACTTGTCTCCAATGGGATATTGCTGCCTCTGGCACCGTATGGTCCGTCTCTTGTGAGTCTAGATTTTCGTATCCGACGCAAAACTGATAGTTAATTGTAACGTTCAGCTCCTCCTAACGACGATGGAAAACACAAATTGCGTCGAGATTCAATACATGGTCGTTCTCATGTAAGTCTAAATTTTCGAATCAGACGCAAAACTTATAGTTAATTGTAACGTTAAGGGCCTCCTAATGACGATGGAACACTCAAATTGCGTCGCGATTCAATCCATCGTCCTCTAGCCGACTTGTCTCCAAGGGTCTATTGCTGCCTCCGGCACCTTATGGTCGTTCTCCTCAGATTCTAGATTTTCGAATCCGACGAAAAACTTATAGTTAATTGTAACGTTCAGGGACTCCTAATGACGTTGGAACGCTCAAATTGCGTCGAGATTCAATACATCGTCCTTCAACCGACTTGTCTCCAAGGGTTTATTGCTGCCTCTGGCACCTTATGGTGGTTCTTTTGTGAGTCTAGATTTTCGAATGCGACGCTAAACTGATAGTTAATTGTAACGTTCAGGGACTCCTAATGACGATGGGACACTCAAATTGCGTTGAGATGCAATATATCGTCCTGCAGCTGACTCGTCTCCAATGGTATATTGCTGCCTCGGGCACCATTTAGTCCGTCTCCTGTGAGTCTAGATTTTAGAATCTGACGCAGAACTGATAGTTAATTGTAAGTTCAGCGCCTCCTAATGACGATGGAACACTCAAATTGCGTCGAGATTCAATACATCATCCTCCAGCCGATTTGTCTCCAAGGGTCTATTGCTGCCTCGGGCTCCTTGTGGTCGTTCTCATGTAAGTCTAAATTTTCGAATCAGACGCAAATCTTATAGTTAATTGAAACGTTAAGGGCCTCCTAATGACGATGGAACACTCAAATTGCGTCGAGATTCAATACATCGACCTTTAGCCGACTTGCCTCCAATGGGATATTGGTGCCTCCGGCACCTTATGGTCGTTCTCCTCAGAGTCTAAATTTTCGAATCCGACGCATATCTGATAAATAATTGTAACGTTCAGTGCCTCCTAATTCGTAACGTCAGGGACTCCTAATGACGATGGAACACTCAAATTGCGTCGAGATGCAATATTTCGACCTCCAGCCGACATGTCTCTAAGGGTCTATTGCTGCCTCGGGCACCTTATGGTCGTTCTCCTGTGAGTCTAGATTTTAGAATCCGACGCAGAACTGATAGTTAATTGTAACGTTCAGGGCCTCCTAATGACGATGAAACACTCAAATTACGTCGAGATTCAATACATCGTCCTGCAGCCGACTTGTCTCCAATGGGATATTGCTGCCTCGGGCACCATATGGTCAGTCTCCAGTGAGTCTAGAATTTCGTATCCGACGCAAAACTGATAGTTCATTGTAAGGTTCAGCGCCTCCTAATGACGATGAAACACTCAAATTGCGTCGAGAATCAATACATCGTCCTCCAGCCGACTTGTCTCCAAGGGTCTATTGCTGCCTCGGGTACCTTATGGTCGTTCCCATGTGAGTCTAAATTTTCGAATCAGACGCAAAACTTATAGTTAATTGTACGGTTAAGGGCCTCCTAATGACGATGGAACACTCAAATTGCGTCGAGATTCAATACATCGTCCTTTAGCCAACTTGCCTCCAAGGGGATATTGCTGCCTCCAGTACCTTATGGTCGTTCTCCTCAGAGTCTAGATTTTCGAATCCGACGCATATCTGATAAATAATTGTAAGGTTCAGTGCCTCCTAATGACGATGGAACACTCAAATTCCGTCGAGATTCAATACATCGTCCTCCAGCCGACTTATCTACAAGGGGATATTGCTGCCTCGGGCAACTTATGATCCGTCTCCTGTTAGTCTAGATTTTCAAATCCGACGCAAAACTGCTGGTTAATTGTGACGTTAATGGCCTCCTAATGACGATGGAACACTCAAATTACGTCTAGATTGAAGACATCGTCATTCAGCCGACTTGTCTCCAAGGGTCTATTGCTGCCTCGGGCACCTTATGGTCGTTCTCCTATGAGTCTAGATTTTCGAATCCGACGCAAAACTGATAGTTAATTGTAACGTTCAGGGCATCCTAAAGACGACGGAACACTCTAATTACGTCGAGATTCAATACATCGTCCGCCAGCCTACTTGTCCCCAAGGGTCTATTGCTGCCTCGCGCACCAATTGCTCATTCTCCTGTAGGTCTAGATTTACGGATCGGACGCATAACTGATAGTTAATTGTAACGTTCAGCGCCTCCTAATGACGATGGAACACTCAAATTGCGTCGAGATTAATACATCGTCGTCCAGCCGACTAGTCTCCAAGGGTCTATTGCTGCCTCGGGCACATTATGGTCGTTCTCCTGTGAGTCTAGATTTTCGAATCCGATGCATTGCTGACAGTTAATTGTAACGTTCAGCGCCTCCTAATGACGATGGAACACTAAAATTTTGTCGAGATTCAATACATCGTCATTCAGCCAACTTGTCTCCAAGGGTCTATTGCTGCCTCGGGCACCTTATGGTCGTTCTCCAGTGAGTCTACATTTTAGAATCCGACGCAAAACTGATAGTTAATTGTAACGTTCAGGGCCTCCTAAAGACGGTGGAACACTCTAATTACGTCGAAATTCAATACATCGTCCTCCAGCCAACTTGTCTCCAAGGGTCTATTGCTGCATCGGGCACCTTATGGTCGTTCGCCTGTGAGTCTAGATTTTCGAATCCGACGCATTGCTGATAGTTCATCGTAACGTTCAGGGACTCCTAATGACGATGTAACACTCAAATTGCGTCGAGAAGCAATATATCGACCTCCAGTCGACTTGTCTCCAAGGGTCTATGGCTGCCTCGGGCACCTTATGGTCGTTCTCCTGTGAGTCTAGATTTTCGAATCCGATGCAAAACTGGTAGTTAATTGTCACGTTCTGTGTCTCCTAATGACGATGGAACACTCAAATTGCGTCGCGATTCAATACATCGTCCTCCAGCTGACTTGTCTCCGTGGGGATATTGCTGCCTCGAGCACCTTATGGTCGTTCTCCTCAGTCTAGATTTTCGAATCCGACGCAATCCTGATAGTTAATTGTGACGTTCAGGGACTCCTAATGACGATGGAACACTCAAATGGCGTCGAGCATCAATACATCGTCATCCAGCAGACTAGTCTCCAAGCGTCTATAGCTGCCTCGGGCACCTTATGGTGGTTCTCCTATGAGTCTAGATTTTCGAATCCGACGCAAGACAGATAGTTCATTGAAAATTCAGCGCCTCCTAATGAAGAAGGAACACTCAAATTGCGTCGAGATTCAATACATCGTCCTACAACCGGCGTGTCTCCAAGGGTCTATTGCTCCTCCTGTGAGTCTAGGCGTTCGAATCCGACACATAACTGACAGTAAATTGTAACGTTCATGGCCTCCTAACGAAGATGGAACACTCAAATTACGTCGAGATTCAATACTTCGTCCCTCAGCCGACTTGTCTCCAACAGTCTGTTGCTGCCTCGGGCACCTTATGGTCGTTCTCCTGTGAGTCTACATTTTAGAATCCGACGCAAAACTGATAGTTAATTGTAACGTTCAGGGTATCCTAAAGACGACGGGACACACTAATTACGTCGAAATTCAATACATCGTCTCCAGCCGACTTGTCTCCAAGGGTCTATTGCTGCCTCGGGCACCTTATGCTCATTCTCCTGTAGGTCTAGATTTACGGATCGGACGCATAACTGATAGTTAATTGTAACGTTCAGCGCCTCCTAATGACGATGGAACACTCAAATTGCGTCGAGATTAATACATCGTCGTCCAGCAGACTTGTCTCCAAGGGTCTAATGCTGCCTCGGGCATCTTATGGTCGTTCTCCTGTGAGTCTAGATTTTCGAATCCGATGCATTGCTGACAGTTAATTGTAACGTTCAGCGCCTCCTAATGACGATGGAACTCTAAATCTTTGTCGAGATTCAATACATCGTCATTCAGCCGACTTGTCTCCAAGGGTCTATTGCTGCCTCGGGCATCTTATGGTCGTTCTCCTGTGAGTCTACATTTTAGAATCCGACGCAAAACTAATAGTTAATTGTAACGTTCAGAGCCTACTAAAGACGATGGAACACTCTAATTACGTCGAGATTCAATACATCGTCCTCCAGCCAACTTGTCTCCAAGGGTCTATTGCTGCCTCGGGCACCTTATGGTCGTTCTCCTGTGAGTCTAGATTTTCGAATCCGACGCATTGCTGATAGTTCATTGTAACGTTCAGGGACTCCTAATGACGGTGGAACACTCAAATTGCGTCGAGATGCAATATATCGACTTCCAGTCGACTTGTCACCAAGGGTCTATTGCTGCCTCGGGCACCTTATGGTCGTTCTCCTCAGAGTCTAGATTTTCGAATCCGACGCAAAACTGATAGTTAATTGTAACGTTCAGGGCCTCCTAATGACGATGAACACTCAAATTACGTCGAGATTCAATACATCGTCCTCCAGCCGACTTGTCTCCAAGCGTATATTGCTGCCTAGGGCACCATATGGTCCGTCTCCTACGACTCTAGATTTTCGTATCCGACCCAAAACTGATAGTTAATTGTAACGTTCAGCGCCTCCTAATGACGATGGAACACTCAAATTGCGTCGAGATTCCGTACATCGTCCTCCAGCCGACTTATCTACAAGGGGATATTGCTGCCTCGGGCAACTTATGATCCGTCTCCTGTGAGTCTAGATTTTCGTATCCGACGCATAACTGATGCTTAATTGTATTGTTAATGGCCTCCTAATGACGATGGAACACTCACATTGCGTCTAGTTTCAATACATCGTCCTCCAGCCGACTTGTCTCCAAAGGTCTATTGCTGCCTCGGGCACCTTATGGTCGTTCTCCTGCGAGCCTAGGCTTTCGAATCCGACACATAACTGATAGTTAATTGTAACGTTCATGGCCTCCTAACGAAGATGGAACACTCACATTGCGTCGAGATTCAATACATCGTCCTCCAGCCGACTTGTCTCCAAGGGTTTATTGCTGCCTCGGGCACGTTATGGAGGTTCTCCTGTGAGACTAGATATTCGAATCCGACGCAAAATGGATAGTTAATTGTAACGTTCGGTGACTCCTAATGACGGTGGAACACTCAAATTGCGTCTAGATGCAATATATCGACCTCCGGCCGACTTGTCTACAAGGGTCAATTGCTGCCTCGGGCACCTTATGGTCGTTCTCGTCAGAGTCTAGATCTTCGAATCCGACCAAAAACTGATAGTTAATTGTCACGTACTGGTTCTGCTAATGACGATGGAACACTCACATTGCGTCGTTATTCAATACATCGTCCTTCAGCAGACTTGTCTCAAAGGGTTTATTGCTGCCTCGGGCACCTTATGATCGTTCTCCAGTGATTCTAGATTTTAGAATCCGACGCAAAACTGATAGTTAATTGCAAAGTTCAGGGCCTCCTAATGACGATGCAACACTCAAATTACGTCGAGACTCAATACATCGTCCTCCAGCCGACTTGTCTCCAAGGGAATATTCCTCCCTCGGGCTCCATATGGTCCGTTTCCTGTGAGTCTAGATTCCCGTATCCGCCGCAAAACTGATAGGTAATTATAACGATCAGCGCCTCCTAATGACGATGGAACACTCAAATTGCGTCGAGATTCAATACATCGTCCTCCAGCCGACTTGTCTCCAAAGGTCTATCGCTGCCTCGGGCACCTTATGGTCGTTCTTCTGTGAGTCTAGATTTTCGAATCCGACGCATAGGTGATAGTTAATTGTAACGCTCAACGCCTCCTAATGACGATGGAACACACTAATTGCGTCGTTATTCAATACATCGTCCTCCAGCCGATTTGACTCCAAGGGTCTATTGCTGCCTCTGGCACCTTATGGTCGTGCTCCTGTGAGTCTAGATTTTCAAATCCGACGAAAAACTGATACTTAATTGTAACGCAAAGCGCCTCCTAATGACGATGGACCACTCAAATTGCGTCGAGATGCAATATATATCGACCTCCAGCCGACTTGTCTCCAAGGGTCTATTGCTGCCTCGGGCACCTTATGATTGTTCTCCTGTGAGTCTAGAATTTCGAATCCAACGCATAACTGATAGTTAATTGTAACGTTCATGGCCTCCTAATGCCGATCGTACACTCAAATTGCGTCGAGATTCAATACCTCGTCATTCAGCCGACTTGTCTCCAAGAGGATATTGCTGCCTCGGTACAGGTGATGGCCGTTCTCCTGTGAGTCTAGAGTTTAGAATCTGACGCAAAATTGATACTTAATTGTAACGCTGAGGGCCTCCTAATGACGATGGAACTATCTTCAGGGACTACTTATGACGAAGGAACACTCAAATTGCGTCGAGATTCAATACATCGACCTCCAGCCGACTTCTCTCCAAGGTGATAGTGCTGCCTCGGGCACCTTATGGTAGTTCTACAGTGAGTCTAGATTTTCGAATCCGACGCAAAACTGATAGTTAATTGTAACGTTCAGGGCCTCCTAATGACGATGAACACTCAAATTACGTCGAGATTCAATACATCGTCCTCCAGCCGACTTGTCTCCAAGCGTATATTGCTGCCTAGGGCACCATATGGTCCGTCTCCTACGACTCTAGATTTTCGTATCCGACCCAAAACTGATAGTTAATTGTAACGTTCAGCGCCTCCTAATGACGATGGAACACTCAAATTGCGTCGAGATTCCGTACATCGTCCTCCAGCCGACTTATCTACAAGGGGATATTGCTGCCTCGGGCAACTTATGATCCGTCTCCTGTGAGTCTAGATTTTCGTATCCGACGCATAACTGATGCTTAATTGTATTGTTAATGGCCTCCTAATGACGATGGAACACTCACATTGCGTCTAGTTTCAATACATCGTCCTCCAGCCGACTTGTCTCCAAAGGTCTATTGCTGCCTCGGGCACCTTATGGTCGTTCTCCTGCGAGCCTAGGCTTTCGAATCCGACACATAACTGATAGTTAATTGTAACGTTCATGGCCTCCTAACGAAGATGGAACACTCACATTGCGTCGAGATTCAATACATCGTCCTCCAGCCGACTTGTCTCCAAGGGTTTATTGCTGCCTCGGGCACGTTATGGAGGTTCTCCTGTGAGACTAGATATTCGAATCCGACGCAAAATGGATAGTTAATTGTAACGTTCGGTGACTCCTAATGACGGTGGAACACTCAAATTGCGTCTAGATGCAATATATCGACCTCCGGCCGACTTGTCTACAAGGGTCAATTGCTGCCTCGGGCACCTTATGGTCGTTCTCGTCAGAGTCTAGATCTTCGAATCCGACCAAAAACTGATAGTTAATTGTCACGTACTGGTTCTGCTAATGACGATGGAACACTCACATTGCGTCGTTATTCAATACATCGTCCTTCAGCAGACTTGTCTCAAAGGGTTTATTGCTGCCTCGGGCACCTTATGATCGTTCTCCAGTGATTCTAGATTTTAGAATCCGACGCAAAACTGATAGTTAATTGCAAAGTTCAGGGCCTCCTAATGACGATGCAACACTCAAATTACGTCGAGACTCAATACATCGTCCTCCAGCCGACTTGTCTCCAAGGGAATATTCCTCCCTCGGGCTCCATATGGTCCGTTTCCTGTGAGTCTAGATTCCCGTATCCGCCGCAAAACTGATAGGTAATTATAACGATCAGCGCCTCGTAATGACGATGGAACACTCAAATTGCGTCGAGATTCAATACATCGTCCTCCAGCCGACTTGTCTCCAAAGGTCTATCGCTGCCTCGGGCACCTTATGGTCGTTCTTCTGTGAGTCTAGATTTTCGAATCCGACGCATAGGTGATAGTTAATTGTAACGCTCAACGCCTCCTAATGACGATGGAACACACTAATTGCGTCGTTATTCAATACATCGTCCTCCAGCCGATTTGACTCCAAGGGTCTATTGCTGCCTCTGGCACCTTATGGTCGTGCTCCTGTGAGTCTAGATTTTCAAATCCGACGAAAAACTGATACTTAATTGTAACGCAAAGCGCCTCCTAATGACGATGGACCACTCAAATTGCGTCGAGATGCAATATATATCGACCTCCAGCCGACTTGTCTCCAAGGGTCTATTGCTGCCTCGGGCACCTTATGATTGTTCTCCTGTGAGTCTAGAATTTCGAATCCAACGCATAACTGATAGTTAATTGTAACGTTCATGGCCTCCTAATGCCGATCGTACACTCAAATTGCGTCGAGATTCAATACCTCGTCATTCAGCCGACTTGTCTCCAAGAGGATATTGCTGCCTCGGTACAGGTGATGGCCGTTCTCCTGTGAGTCTAGAGTTTAGAATCTGACGCAAAATTGATACTTAATTGTAACGCTGAGGGCCTCCTAATGACGATGGAACTATCTTCAGGGACTACTTATGACGAAGGAACACTCAAATTGCGTCGAGATTCAATACATCGACCTCCAGCCGACTTCTCTCCAAGGTGATAGTGCTGCCTCGGGCACCTTATGGTAGTTCTACAGTGAGTCTAGATTTTCGAATCCGACGCAAAACTGATAGTTAATTGTAACGTTCAGGGCCTCCTAATGACGATGAACACTCAAATTACGTCGAGATTCAATACATCGTCCTCCAGCCGACTTGTCTCCAAGCGTATATTGCTGCCTAGGGCACCATATGGTCCGTCTCCTACGACTCTAGATTTTCGTATCCGACCCAAAACTGATAGTTAATTGTAACGTTCAGCGCCTCCTAATGACGATGGAACACTCAAATTGCGTCGAGATTCCGTACATCGTCCTCCAGCCGACTTATCTACAAGGGGATATTGCTGCCTCGGGCAACTTATGATCCGTCTCCTGTGAGTCTAGATTTTCGTATCCGACGCATAACTGATGCTTAATTGTATTGTTAATGGCCTCCTAATGACGATGGAACACTCACATTGCGTCTAGTTTCAATACATCGTCCTCCAGCCGACTTGTCTCCAAAGGTCTATTGCTGCCTCGGGCACCTTATGGTCGTTCTCCTGCGAGCCTAGGCTTTCGAATCCGACACATAACTGATAGTTAATTGTAACGTTCATGGCCTCCTAACGAAGATGGAACACTCACATTGCGTCGAGATTCAATACATCGTCCCTCAGCCGACTTGTCTCCAACAGTCTATTGCTGCCTCGGGCACCTTATGGTCGTTCTCCTGTGAGTCTACATTTTGGAATCCGACGCAAAACTGATAGTTAATTGTAACGTTCAGGGCATCCTAAAGACGACGGAACACTCTAATTACGTCGAGATTCAATACATGGTCCTCCAGCCGACTTGTCTCCAAGGGTCTATTGCTGCCTCGGGCACCTTATGCTCATTCTCCTGTAGGTCTAGATTTACGGATCGGACGCATAACTGATAGTTAATTGTAACGTTCAGCGCCTCCTAATGACGATGGAACACTCAAATTGCGTCGAGATTAATACACGTCGTCCAGCCGACTAGTCTCCAAGGGTCTATTGCTGCCTCGGGCATCTTATGGTCGTTCTCCTGTGAGTCTAGATTTTCGAATCCGATGCATTGCTGACAGTTAATTGTAACGTTCAGCGCCTCCTAATGACGATGGAACTCTAAAATTTTGTCGAGATTCAATACATCGTCATTCAGCTGACTTGTCTCCAAGGGTCTATTGCTGCCTCGGGCACCTTATGGTCGTTCTCCTGTGAGTCTACATTTTAGAATCCGACGCAAAACTGATAGTTAATTGTAACGTTCAGGGCCTCCTAATGACGATGAAACACTCAAATTGCGTCGCGATTCAATACATCGTCCTCCAGCTGACTTGTCTCCGTGGGGATATTGGTGCCTCGGGCACCTTATGGTCGTTCTCCTGTGAGTCTAGATTTTCGAATCCGATGCATTGCTGACAGTTAATTGTAACGTTCAGCGCCTCCTAATGACGATGGAACACTAAAATTTTGTCGAGATTCAATACATCGTCATTCAGCCGACTTGTCTCCAAGGGTCTATTGCTGCCTCGGGCACCTTATGGTCGTTCTCCTGTGAGTCTACATTTTAGAATCCGACGCAATCCTGATAGTTAATTGTAACGTTCCGGGACTCCTAATGACGATGGAACACTCAAATTGCGTCAAGCATCAATACATCGTCATCCAGCCGACTAGTCTCCAAGGGTCTATTGCTGCCTTGGGCTCCTTATGGTCGGACTCCTGTGAGTCTAGATTTTCGAATCCGACGCATAGCTGATGCTTAATTGTATTGTTAATGGCCTCCTAATGACGATGCAACACTCAAATAGCGTCGAGATTCAATACATCGTCATTCAGCCGACTTGTCTCCAAGGGTCAATAGCTGCCTCGGGCACCTTATGGTCGTTCTCCTGTGAGTCTAAATTTTCGAATCAGACGCAAAACTTATAGTTAATTGTCACGTTCTGGGTCTCCGAATGACGATGGAGCACTCAAATTGCGTCGCGTTTCAATACATCGTCCTCCAGCCGACTTGTCTCAAAGGGTCTACTGCTGCGCCTCGCACCTTATGGTCGTGCACCTGTGCGTCTAGATTTTCGAATCAGACGCAAAACTGATAGTTAATTGTAACGTTCAGGGACTCCTAATGACGATGGAACACTCAAATTGCGTCGAGATTCAATACATCGTCATCCAGCCGACTTGTCTCCAAGCGTCTATAGCTGCCTCGGGCACCTTATGGTGGTTCTCCTGTGAGTCTAGATTTTCGAATCCGACGCAAAACAGATAGTTCATTGAAAATTCAGCGCCTCCTAATGAAGAAGGAACACTCAAATAGCGTCGAGATTCAATACATCGTCCTACAACCGGCGTGTCTCCAAGGGTCTATTGCTCCTCCTGTGAGTCTAGGCGTTCGAATCCGACACATAACTGACAGTAAATTGTAACGTTCATGGCATTCTAACGAAGATGGAACACTCAAATTACGTCGAGATTCAATACTTCGTCCCTCAGCCGACTTGTCTCCAACAGTCTATTGCTGCCTCGGGCACCTTATGGTCGTTCTCCTGTGAGTCTACATTTTAGAATCCGACGCAAAACTGATAGTTAATTGTAACGTTCAGGGTATCCTAAAGACGACGGGACACACTAATTACGTCGAGATTCAATACATCGTCTCCAGCCGACTTCTCTCCAAGGGTCTATTGCTGCCACGGGCACCTTATGCTCATTCTCCTGTAGGTCTAGATTTACGGATCGGACGCATAACTGATAGTTAATTGTAACGTTCAGCGCCTCCTAATGACGATGGAACACTCAAATTGCGTCGAGATTAATACATCGTCGTCCAGCAGACTAGTCTCCGAGGGTCTATTGCTGCCTCGGGCATCTTATGGTCGTTCTCCTGTGAGTCTAGATTTTCGAATCCGATGCATTGCTGACAGTTAATTGTAACGTTCAGCGCCTCCTAATGACGATGGAACTAAATCTTTGTCGAGATTCAATACATCGTCATTCAGCCGACTTGTCTCCAAGGGTCTATTGCTGCCTCGGGCATCTTATGGTCGTTCTCCTGTGTGTCTACATTTTAGAATCCGACGCAAAACTAATAGTTAATTGTAACGTTCAGAGCCTCCTAAAGACGATGGAACACTCTAATTACGTCGAGATTCAATACATCGTCCTCCAGTCGACTTGTCACCAAGGGTCTATTGCTGCCTCGGGCACCTTATGGTCGTTCTCCTCAGAGTCTAGATTTTCGAATCCGACGCAAAACTGATAGTTAATTGTAACGTTCAGGGCCTCCTAATGACGATGAACACTCAAATTACGTCGAGATTCAATACATCGTCCTCCAGCCGACTTGTCTCCAAGCGTATATTGCTGCCTAGGGCACCATATGGTCCGTCTCCTACGACTCTAGATTTTCGTATCCGACCCAAAACTGATAGTTAATTGTAACGTTCAGCGCCTCCTAATGACGATGGAACACTCAAATTGCGTCGAGATTCCTTACATCGTCCTCCAGCCGACTTATCTACAAGGGGATATTGCTGCCTCGGGCAACTTATGATCCGTCTCCTGTGAGTCTAGATTTTCGTATCCGACGCATAACTGATGCCTAATTGTATTGTTAATGGCCTCCTAATGACGATGGAACACTCACATTGCGTCTAGTTTCAATACATCGTCCTCCAGCCGACTTGTCTCCAAAGGTCTATTGCTGCCTCGGGCACCTTATGGTCGTTCTCCTGTGAGCCTAGGCTTTCGAATCCGACACATAACTGATAGTTAATTGTAACGTTCATGGCCTCCTAACGAAGATGGAATACTCACATTGCGTCGAGATTCAATACATCGTCCTCCAGCCGACTTGTCTCCAAGGGTTTATTGCTGCCTCGGGCACGTTATGGAGGTTCTCCTGTGAGACTAGATTTTCGAATCCGACGCAAAATGGATAGTTAATTGTAACGTTCGGTGACTCCTAATGACGGTGGACCGCTCAAATTGCGTCTAGATGCAATATATCGACCTCCGGCCGACTTGTCTACAAGGGTCAATAGCTGCCTCGGGCACCTTATGGTCGTTCTCGTCAGAGTCTAGATCTTCGAATCCGACCAAAAACTGATAGTTAATTGTCACGTACTGGTTCTCCTAATGACGATGGAACACTCACATTGCGTCGTTATTCAATACATCGTCCTCCAGCAGACTTGTCTCAAAGGGTTTATTGCTGCCTCGGGCACCTTATGGTCGTTCTTCTGTGAGTCTAGATTTTCGAATCCGACGCATAGCTGATAGTTAATTGTAACGCTCAACGCCTCCTAATGACGATGGAACACACTAATTGCGTCGTTATTCATACATCGTCCTCCAGCCGATTTGACTCCAAGGGTCTATTGCTGCCTCTGGCACCTTATGGTCGTGCTCCTGTGAGTCTAGATTTTCAAATCCGACGAAAAACTGATACTTA